>NC_067157.1:7460068-7670068 GCF_903995435.1 Acomys russatus | reverse complement strand
CAAGGCTGTTCAGAAGATACCGGGGAATGGACTTGTCTGTGCTTGCCCAACCTTTACCAAACTCTCTTAAAATGCTTTTTTTTTTTTTTTTTTTTTTTTGAGAGAAAGTGGTATCAATTCAAATCTGTTCAATCTTCAAGTTTCGGTCTTCTCTGTTTCGCTGAAGCCTCGGCCTGGGAGGGAGCCTGAAACAGGCAGGAGGGTGAGAGCTACTTGCTGTGTAGTCTCTGAGTCAGTGGGATGGATTGTTATGCCATCTCATTTTGAGACTTTTTTTCTCACATTGACATAAGGAGTTAGGTTTTGGGAGAATGTAAAAATTAAACGATTCAGGAGAAAGAGGGAGAGAGAGGCGAGTTTAATGGCTTCAGCAGTGTAAAGGGTGGTGAGGGGAACGGTGGGAACGGTGGTTGCTCTCCTAACATAACTGGCCGATGAACAGCATCCTTTGTGATGTGGGCTCACTTGCAATCTCATCTTAAATGAGAAGAGCATCAGTTATCCAGCACCAAGGAAGAAGGCACTGGCAGAGAAGAGCCTTGAGTGTGCTGAAGTGAGGATGTGCAGTTCCATCATCTTCCGGGCTCTTTGCATGGATAGGTGTGGTACCCACTAGTCCAGCCTCTGATACACTCTGGCTCTTTGGCATTGAGTCACACTGCTCTAGGCTTTAGTGTCATAACTTGTAATGCGGAATTAATAACGGCAATTCATCAGTCAAGCCAGGCTAAGCTTGACTGCGATGCTTTCCGCCCAATATCACATAATGAAACGGCTGGTAATTTTCAGCACCTTCTCAGGGTCACGTGGAAAGTCTGCTGGCCCAGACTTAGGCATAGCAATGCTCACCCCCAAATGTAGTTATCTCTCGCTCGCTCTCCCTCTGGCTTGGGGATATGCCATGGATCTCACAGGTAGTGTTGGTGGGTACCTCGACCACTTGCTGCTCAGCCCGCTTGCTAGCAGAGTCATTATCTTGGTTATTCTGTTACAGCCTCTTTGGAAATGTAAGCGATAGGAACATTACCCAAGTGGCATACACTACCAAGCATGCTTTATAGAAAAACACCCTTTGCTCGTAGTTCATTGAAAAGACAAATCTTTCTTTTACACTTACACTTGGCCTAACCTGTAATCTCATGAGCTGGGCTGAGGATGTACAGCAGTCCCTAGGAGGGAGGGGTACATGTGTCAGTCCATTCAGCTCAGGGGAGAAGACCAACCCTCTCCCTCCTTCTTCTTCCTTACTCCCCCGCCCACAGCCTCCCCCCCCCCCCCATACCCTCCCCTCTCCCATGACTGAAGCCACAAGACTTGTTTGTCCTACCCGGTGAGAACTGTGTGCTCCTGGCTTTCACCCTGGCTCTCACACTTCTAAATCCACTCACTCATCCTCCCTCAGCTTTTCCTTTTGTCCCAATTGCTCCCGAGTCTCGCTTTTGAAACTTTAATGTGCACGCGAAGCCTTCCAGGGATCTGGTTCCTGGGAAGCCAGGTTCAGCAGGACTGAGTGGAGGGCTGAGGTTCTGCCCGTCAATCACACGCTCCTGGGTGGTGCCAGTGCAGCCGGCCCTCAGACCACACCTTGATTACAAAATAAGCTTAGACCAAGGATCTTGAAGCTTTATTGTTCTAAAAGAGGTTTAAAACCAAAAGCAAAGAGCAATAAATCAATAAACTCGGCTAGACACGAATAAATCATTTGCTGAAATAATCTGTTCTTTAACCCTCTCCCCACCCTGACCCTGTAATTTAGATAGTATATTTAGAGGCAGCTGCCAAGCTGGGTTTTTTTTTTTTTTCCACTGTGCTCTCACTCTATGTTTTATTTCGATATGTGCTTATGTTAGCTTCAGTCTAGTGTGTCACACACAGGCCTTTAGAGAGCAGTGCCTCTAATCTAATATTTCAAAGTGACCAGTAACTGCTGGCTGGTGAAAACTAAGCCGAAGGCTGCAAGGTGAAGAAGTGGCCTTCTATCTGTGTCTCACCAGAAGCTCCAGCCTTGGCAACTGGATGGGAGTTTGGTTCGGGGGACCCAGATTTCCTGACCACAAGCTTCACCTGATCGCTTTTTAGCCTCAGGACCAGCTCCATCCACCACAGAAGGCCTGGGATGTACAGTGATTCTTTTTCTGGACATTTCTGTGAGTCAGTGAGCTTTGGCTACCAGCAGGTGGTCAGGAACTTTAGCCCCACAGTTTTCACAGTCATTTCCTTCCCTGCAGATCCCCCCACAGCTGGCCTGTTTCTGTTAGTCAGACAGCAAGGGTCCCCCCTGGGGGGGGCGGGGGAAAAGTGTGGGAAGTTCAATTGCTTTGATGATAATTCCCTTTACCTGAGTCCCTCCTTGTCGCTCTAGCTGAGAACAGTTGAAAAGACAAGCAGAAATCAGCAGAGCCTCCTGCTGTTCCTGGGGAGTCAACTGTATTTCCCAGCACTGCACACTGTAAGCTGGTTAGCCTGCTATTTGGCTCTCCTCCCCTCTAAATGACCTCTACTTGCTCTCCCAACGGAACCCACCCTTCCCAGTGCCCTCCATGGCCATCATCAACGTATCAATGAAGCAACATTTGTTGTCTGTCCTCCCAAAGGACCCGAGTTGGCTCTCTGTCAGAATGTCACAGGCTAGGGGGCAGAGCAGCAGAAACCATCGGTGCTGGGCACTTTTATGTCCACAGTGGCACAAGCCAGAGTCATCAGAGAGGAGGCAGGCTCAACTGAGAAAAACACCTCCTGAGATCAGGCTGTAGGCAAGTCTGTTGGACGTTTTCTTAATTAGTGATTGATGTGGGTGGGCCCACGCTAGTGTGGGCGGTGCTGTTGCTAGGCAGGTGGTCCTGGGTTATATCAAAAAGCAGGGCTAAGCAAGCCATGATGAGCAAGCCAGCAAGCAGCACCCCTCCATGGCCTCTGCATCTGCTTAGGCCTCCAGGTTCCTTGCCTCCTCTCATAGCTTTCAATGAGGCACCATTACATGGAACTGTGAGTGAAATAAACTCTCTGCTCCCCAAGTTACTTTTGGTCATGGTGATGCATCACAGCAAAATAACTCTGACTAGGACACTATCTTACAGTTCTAGAGGCTGAAGATTCAAGACCGATACACCAAGAAGAGGCCTCTCTGGCCTTGGCCTACCTTGCCACGTGTACTCATGTCCTCTTTTCTCTGTATGTGTGCACACTTCCTCTCATAAGGACACTAGTCAAATTGTTAGGACATGTTTTCATGGTCCCACTTAAACTTAGATGGTCCTCTTCAAGGTCCTTTTAACTCTTAAAGGGTCCTCTGTGTGAATTTAGCCACTGTCTGCAGTGTGGGAGTTAAACCTTCAGCATATGAATTTTGAGGGACATGATTTAGCCACAGTGGGTGTGATCCTCCTTCATCAGCGTACCCACCCAGACCCAGCTGTGGGGCACATGGAACTGGGAGGCAGCAGAGAGTTGTGTGGGGCCTGGTGATATGGAAGAAGCTATGTCTCTCTCTCTCTCTCTCTCTCTCTCTCTCTCTCTCTCTCTCTCTCTCTCTGGTTTCCCACCCCTCACCTACAAGCCATTTGAGGCCTAAAGCTCATCTTTACCTGAATGGCTGCCTGTTCCCTGGCTTTCTGATTTTCTGTCTCCACACGTGCACGGCCTCACATGACCAGCTCTTGTACGGCTTTTAGGCTGGCCTCTTTAGACTGGTTAGCTCATGGTGGGTGGATGCCTCCCACAGACCAGGAACAACTCCCCTTCCCCAAAACCAATGCTCTGTTCTACTGGAATAATCTGGAGACAATAGAGGCTCTATCTGTTTATCAGAGTCTCCATTTAGGGGATCCTTGAGGGAGGCCCAGTCAGAACTGGGAAAAGACCCTCCTCCCTAGTCACCCAGCCACCAGTTTAGAACTGGGATGGAAAAAAAAAAAAAAAAAACCTCCCAAGATTAGGTCCCCTAGTTGATAAAGCATGTATTTTTCATCCTAAAACTAATTACTGCCAAGATGGGAACCATCGTCCACTCCTCAGCCTTTGCCGTGTGATGGACTGAAGACATCTTACTCCCTGAGGTGTCACAGATCTGTGGACACTGCTCCCCGTTTCCAGTCGTTATCTCTTGCCAGGCTTGGGAGAATCTCTTCTGAGATTTAAAGAGTTAAGGCTAGCTGTGCGTTGAACACATTCCCGGGTAAGTTAATTATTGACCTCGCTTGTGAATCATTCATAGCCTTTTAGAAGTGTCTGAACACTTCCTCTGGCAGCAAATGTTATCCTGGCCTATTTATGGAGTGGAGGCCGGGGTCAGCGAGAGGGTGAGGAGTTAAGACGCTCCCCTCCCCCTCTGAACACTAACTGCCCCTTTAAATATTGCCTTTCTTCCTGGGCTACCTGCTGGGCGTGCCTCAGTTATTCAGACCGGTCTTGAATAGTGTGCCATTCTCCACACCACGCCACGGGATGACACCAGGTAACGCCTCCTTCATCCATGAATGTAGCACTCAGGACCAGGCATCTTGCCCGTGTGTGTGTGTCCCGTTGGCTTCAACCCTGGCTGAGAGGAACGCAACATCTTAACATTCTAAGTTCTAAGTAACTCTTCTGATTATATCCCGAGGGGCTGGAGAAAAAGCAAAGGCTTTCAGCCGACCTGCCAGCAAGGCGGTTCTGAGGGTTTGCGGTTAACCAAGGCCACACACCCAGCATGCAACAAGATGGGGTTTAGTGGAAGCGGCATCTGGTGGGGGTTGGACCCCTGTGGTATCTGGTATCAGCTGGGCCTGCCTACTTTTACAGGAGAGGAGAGAGGCCCAGTCAGCTCCCCCTGGCTACTGGGTTCAGGTTCAATGCCTGTGAAAACAGACACCAAAATAATCAAAGAGCCACATTCCTGTGTTGGAGCAGCTAATCCCTTTTCCTTTGAAGGGGCAGAAACCGCAGGTGCGGGGGTGTGGGATGGGGGGGTGTGGGGGAGCGGGAGGCAAGCTCTGGAAGGACCAGGCCCTGGCTTTGTTTGTCCCGAGTCCTGTAGTTCTCACAGTGCCACAGCTAGTTAAAGGTGTCTCAGGCCATTACAGATGAAGAAAAGGAGCTTGTGTTTGGTTTTTTGAGAGAGTCTCAGTCTGTTGCCCAGGCGGCCTCGAGCTAAGAGACTCCTTCGACCTCAGACTCCCAAGGGCTGAGGTCATAAGCGTGAATGGGTGGATCACCATGCCAGGCCTATTTTCCAGGTCGTTTCCAGTGGTGAATAAAGACCGATCAAGATACAGTCCACTGATTTCCTGATACTGCATCACAAACTTTTGCAATTTTCAAATAACCTAGGAAGTCTTCATTGTTCAAGAATTTAAATTCATACAACATATTTTTCTAATCTAGAAAAATTAATGGTAAGAGACATTTTTATTGATTTTTTTTCTAGTTTGTGTGCAAAATAGTGGGTTTTATTATGACATCTCCACATATATAGATACCATTATATTTTGTTCCTATTCATTTCCTGTGTTTATTTTAAGACAGAGTCTCACTTTATAGCTCATGTCTGTCTGATGCTCCTGCCTCAGCGCTAAGCCCTGGGAGTGCAGGCATGCTGGCACGAATATTTTCATTGTCAAAAAATGATGTGATTTGCCAAAGCTAGTGGCAAATCTTTCTCAACTTGTGTAGTCAACAGTCTGGTTTACAGTCTGGGCCACTGGAGCAGAAGATGGCCAGAAGCATAATTGCTCCCCCAGACGGGGTGGGGGTGGGGGAGAGACAGACTAGACTAGCTGGTGGCGCTTTGCTCTTTCTCTTGAGTGTGTAGCAGCTCCTTGATATAGGGTAGGAGGACTCCAAATGGGATCTCCCAGGGAATTTCAGCAAGCCCCCTTGCAGAGCACGCTACAAGCAGTGGCATTTTGGCTGCCAGTCTCTGTACAAGAAGCCTCTAAGAAATAGAGATTTCAAAGTCAGGCTTGGCAGGCGGGCAGGCGGGTGGTGGGCGGTGGGCTCAAAGCCTGACAGCTGCTGTCTTCCTCAGCAGCTCTACTTTCCACTGTTCGGAGGCCATCTGTTCAAGACAAGCACATCCCCTTTCTAACTTGCGTTCCTGCACAATTGTTAGCACTTTGAGCTTGTTGCCTTTTCTATATGATTTTATTTAATATTCATGGAAACCCAGCTTTGTCATCTCCAGCCTTCAGACAAGGAAGCTGAACTGCTGAGCCCATTGCTGGCTCTCTGACTTGTGTGGAATTCACAGAAAAATCAGCAATGTGGGTAGTCTGTGATGTTTCTTTAGCGAAAACAAGCAAGCAGAAAACTCAACTCTTGGCCCTGGTGAAGATGCTTGGAGAAGCAGGTGACCAGGGAAGACTGTGTGTGTGTCATAAGAATTCACACCACACCATTCTAGAGGTGTGTGTGTGTGTGCGTGCGTGTGTGTGTGTGTGTGTGTGGGTGTGTGTGTGTGCGTTATGACAACCATTTCTTCTCTGCACACTCATAAGGATATCACAGGAATAAAAACCTTGTCTGGCTGAGTGGCTGCGGTGGCGGCAGTGCATACCTTTAATGCCAGCATTTAGGAGGCAGAGGCTGGCAGACCTCCAAGTTCGAGGCCAGCCTGGTCTACACAGTGAGTTCCAGGACAGCTATAGGGAGAAACCCTGTCTCCAATAAACAAACAAATCAGCAAGCAAGCAAGCAAACAAATAAATGTGTGTCTTAAGGATGGAGTCCCTGATTGGGACTAATAAATAAAAATTTTAAAAAAGAAGATTTTATTTAATACTGTGCTTAAAAGGAAGCTCTAGAACTACACCTTTAATGCCAGCTCTTGGGAGGCAGAGGCAGGTGGATCTCTGTGTGCTCTGAGGTCGGTTTGGTCTACAGAGCAAGCTCCAAGACAGCCAGAGCTACACAACAGAGAGAACCTGTCTCAGGAAAAAAAAAAAAAAAAAGAAAGAAAGAAAGAAAGAAAGAAAGAAAGAAAGAAAGAAAGAAAAAGTTTAAAAACGGGCCTTAAAGACACTAGAGTGATGGCATGAGCTAAGAGCTGGCAGAGTGCCCAAGATCTTCAAGAGGTAAAGTGTATGACGCTTTCCCATGCTAGGCTTAAGGTGTAGCTTTTATTTGAGAGGGAAGTACTTTTATGTGACTCTCTCGCAGATGACCTAACATTGGGTTTCCATTAGTCACACTTACTTCACACTGCTCGAATGAAGAAATGCAACCGCATAAACGAGTTTATAATTTACGATCTTATTCTTACTTGTTGACTTTTATTCATGTTTTCTTTTGCTGAAGCTTAATTTAAAAGCGTGTGCTATTTAGTATACTTATTCTCTTGCTATAAAGAAATAAGCTGTCAACCAATGCGAGATGGTTGAAGTTTAGGGTTTTTTATGAGTGTGTGGCCTTGGACTCTTTTGTGCCTTGGAGTCGGGCTCCCTGTTCCTGGTGTGGGTACGCACCACGTCCCGTTACCCTTACCAATCAGAGACCACTGTGGCAATGTCTCCAGTCTCCTTCTCCTTTTTAGACAATCCAAGTAACGCTGGACCGATCAGCCCAATTACTTCCCTCACTCCCCTCCCAAGGAAGATCCATTTTGAATCACTGGAAATCATCAACGGCTTGAACAGAGACAGTAAAAGTCTGAAAACACAAATGAGGCTGAGCTTAGGGAAAAGTGGAGGCGGAGGACAGGTCGGGGACAGGATGATCAGAGGTGTCGCAGCACAAATGGAGAGGTAGGACTGAAGTGGGTGGAGGCAAGAGGTGACTGTGTATGGGGTACCATGAGCTATGTGCTGGCCTTCTGTTCCTGTGGTCAGCAATCTGAAAAGAGGCATTGTTTTGTTTTGTTTGAGACAGAGCCTCAAGAGCCCTAAGTAGCTTAAGCTGGCTTTGAACTCATGATGCCCCACCTTCAGTCTCCCCAGTGCTAGAATTATAGGTGTGTGCTGCCGCACGCAGCTTTAGAAGGAGAATATGAGCCCGAAGGACCAAGCCAGGACAGGGAACAGGAGGACTGAGGTTCACGTACAGTTGTGAGCACCCGTTGGGGGGTGGGGAGATTCAGAGGCAAGGATCTGAGTCAAGGCCTCTGACCCAAGAATTTGGAGATTGGGAGATAAGAAGTGGAAGTTGTAGGAAGTTCATATGAAAGGAAGCAAAATGCCTGAGCAAAAACTTTGAACCTTACTGTGGTGGTTGCGGCATTTGGGGCGGGGATTGGCATGGGAGGCAGTGACTGGAAGGGGAGAGGGCCCAACCAATGTGCTTATGCTGAATGGAAGAGGCCCGGGGAAGGCACAAGCCCCTTTCTGAGTGAGTGAGTGTGTGGCTGCAACCGTTGTTGGAAGACATCTGATGCCACCCACGGCTTCTTCAATCTTGCCATGTGGACTGACTGCCAGTGGCTCTCCAGGAAATGCTGGGGCCTCTAGCACCAGAGAGGGAGACTGAGGCTTCCGGCTTCCGGCTTCCCAGGCTGAGGAGCTGCTACGCTCGCCTGCCTTTCCAGATGTAGAAGGCCACCGTTGAACGACCCAGCTCTGTTGTCTAACGCGAGCCAACGAATCTCTCTTTGTAACACTTGCTTCTGTTTTATTGGCCCTGCTCCTCCAGGAAGCCTTGGCGAAGACAGCGCACATTCAAGTTGTAGCTGGAGGATGCTGTGTAGAGGAGATGTATCTGAAAGAGGAGCTGTAGGTCTGAGTGCTGCCCCACACCGCCAGACCAGCCCAACAGGCTAGCAAGTGTTCATTGGCTGCTGCCGTGGCTGCGTCGCCCGGGCTACCCCAGAGCATGGAGAATGTGACTTTGCTTTCACTCCCACCAGATGGGATGGAAATGTATCTCGTGGCCAAACCCTAACCTGGAAGTTGACAGGAAAGGTGATTCTTGAAAACATAGTTCCTGTTTAGTTTGGTTGCCATGGTGCAAAGCCAACATAGCCTCTCCCATGTTAATTTGACATCCTTAGCCATTCTTTGAACCATGTTTAGTTTACAAATAAAGACAGCAGGCTACTGCGAATGTAGCTCTTCCTGTACTCAAAACCTGTCTCCTGCCCCAGGCTGTAAACCTGTGAGGGAAATGTGACTCCCTTCTAACGTCATAATCTTGTGACTATCGTTTGCTATCCTGCAACTGGAATTTCTCCAGGCAAATATGATGACTCAGACCAAGTTGAGGGTCATGCACACATCTTGTGTTAGGTGATGGGGGTGGGGGGATGGGAGAGGGTAATTACCTTCCTTAGAGAACATTTTAAAAATTAAAATCCAGACTCAGGGAAGCTTTGTTGAGCTTAAATTGTCTATTTCATCAATTTTTAAAAATACTAACAAATGTTTATGAAAAAGTGCCTCCCCTCCCCCCATCCCACTCCAACCAAAGAGAGCCTAAACTGTGACTTCTGCAATGTACTCTGGTCATAAATATGAATGTCAGGAGCACCCTTCCCCCCTTTACCTATTTACTTAGGGAAACAAAACCATGAAAAAGAGTCTTTGACCAGAGGTCTCCTGGAGACAGTAATGGAGCAACCAGGAGGCGTAGCAATAACAAAGTCAGTGTTCCACACTATGACTAAATACCCGAGACTGAGCAATTACTAACGGATAGAAATTTGTTGGCTCAGGGCTCTGTGCCCCGGGAGGTCCAAGAACAAGGATGTGGAGCCAAAGAACGAGAGATCAACCTACTCTCCAGATGACTAGCCTGTTATACCAGGCTAGCCCACTTCCGTGCTACTGGGGGCAGAGCCCTCATGGCCCGACAGCTCTCATTAGACCCCACTCGCCCACACTGCTGTGTTGAGGAGTTTGTTTTTAGTCTGTGAACCTTGAGAGACATATTTAGAATATAGGAGGAACGTCTACTCAACTCTGCCCTGTCCCAAGAATTCCTGTCTTTGAATTCCAAAGACAAGGGAGCTGTAGTCAGAAAAGATTCAGGGTACACACTGTCAGATGGGAGCCTGTTCTGTGACCCTTGTGGCAAAGTGTGACATCAAATTGTGTCATGAACAGTCTCTGTATGTTATAGAACGTCGCGGCTAATTGATAACGCATCTAAGCGATATACATCACAGTCCTTTTGGCGTGTCGTTGATGCTGCTGTTTAGATAGGCTCTTGCTCTATAGCCCAGCCTAGCCTGAAACTCACAGCTTCCCAAGCGCCAGGATTATAGCTGTGCACCATGAGGTTCAGATTTTGTTGTTATTGTTGTTGTTGCTTTAAACTAGGTCTTGCTACGACATACAAAGTTTGCCATAGACACCAGAGCCTCTTGCTTGCTTCAGGCTCTCCTGCTCTGGTTGGCATACCTAGAGTTAATGGGCTTTGGTAAATCCTGGAGGCAGAGTGCAGACCTTGAGAACAGCACCCTAAGGGGTAGCACTCATCCTCCCTAGGGGGCTGGAGTGGGAAATCTTGTTCAAAATTTCACCATGTGTCACCTTCTGGAGGACTCAGAGATTGGCACAGGGGAGTGAGGATGGCAGGGAGTGTGGTGCTGAAGCTCAGCACCTTCATGGTGAGGGGACTGCTTGTCAGGTGATGAAAACACACAACCGAGTACTTGAAAAGCTGTCCCAAGTATGTGGGCTGCACCAATGCCAGTGGCATAGTTTCCTACCAGATGTTAGCACTGAGTGACACCAAGGGTCACTGGAGCTTTCTGAACTCTTTTTTTATAGCTTCCTGAGGTTATGATTATTTAAAAATACATATTTAAAAAAAGAAAACAGGCCTGGTATGGCAGCACATGCCCATGGTCCCAGTGCTTGGGAGGCTAAAGCAGGAAGGGATGAGTTTGAGGCCAACCTGGGCTACATAGTGATTATCCCATCTAAGAACAAACCCAAACAAAACAAAACAAAGCTGTAGGAGCCCAGTGGCTCTGACTCTTTGGGCGACCTTTGTCTTCTTTTTTGTTTATTTTCATGGTCCTAGGGGACAAACCCAGAAGCATGCTAGGCCCACATTAATGCCTTTCACATCTCAGCAATTGAGTGTCAGTGACCCATGGTTGAGAGCCATCATGTTATCTAAAAGTCCTGGATTTGATTTTGTCATTTTAGAAAGGAAATAATAGTACATATGCCCCATACTATGTAATATTTCTAACTGGTTTGGGGCAGACCCATGAAAGGAAATATGAGAATTCTTTAGCAACTATTTGAATGTCCTCATCAAGGGAGACAGATAGTTAAAGGCAACCATAGAGGTCGGGGCAGCAGAAGTGACTGCTGTCTCTCCTCTGTGCTCTGGAGGGCAGGGAAGCTGAGGAAGTGTCATGTGAGCAAAGCTCTGTGTATGTGTGTGTGTGTGTGTGTGTGTGTGTGTGTGTGTCTTACTTGGTTTTTTACTGAAGAAATATGGAGACCAGTTAGAGAGGGGCACACATCTATGCATGAGGACATGTGTTTACATGAATGATCAGAAGCAACGTAATCACTCAACTAAATGCAAATGATGAAGCAAGTTGCGTTATAGTCTTATCGAAGTATTATGTAAATACAAATGGTTTTTATTTGTCTGTTTGCTTGTTTTGAGACAAGGTTTCTCTGTGTAGCCTTGGCTGTCCTGGACTCACTTTGTAGCCCAGGTTGGTCTCAAACTCTGCCTCCCTGAGTGCTGGGATCACAGGTGTGTGCCACTACATTGACTTACAATGTATCTTAAGGAATAATGAGATGTAAGTTTCTCATTGTAAAATGTTATATTCAGAAAAAAATATATATGTATACACATATATATTTGTTTTTTTGAGACAAAGTTTCACTGTGTAGCCTTGGCTGTCTTGGACTTGCTTTGTAGACCAGGCTGGCCTTAAACTCACAGCAATTTACCTGCCTCTGCCTCCCGAGTGCTGGGATTAAAGGCATGTGCCACCACGCCCGGCATATTCAGAAAAATTTTAAGCTGCTGGGGATCACATTCAGGGCTTCATACATGTGAGAGAAGCATTTGTCCCTAAGCTATATTCCTAGTCTCAAATAATTTTACTTGGAATGAGGTAATTTTTAAAAAAAGACTAGATGTCAACAAATCAAAATGTTAATGGTCAACACCTCTAAATAATGTGAGTACAGGTGATTTTACCATCGTGTACACCTGCATGTTAGAAGAGGGCATCAGATCCCAGTATAGATGGTTATGAGCCACCATGTGGTTGCTGGGAATTGAACTCAGAACCCCTGGAAGAGCAGATAGTGCTCTTAACCACTGAGCCACCTCTCTAGCCCTCCTCTACACATTTTTATTCCATAGTGTTCTACAATAAACAACTTGACATTTGTCATTATAGATAAATGTTATTAATCTTGACATGTGCCAAGAACAGTTAACACTTAACATATACAGGGAGATAATAATAGTTGGTTGTTCTTTTGTTTTTTTGTTTTTTGTGGATTTTTTTTGTGTTTTTTTTTTTCAAGGTAGGTTTCTTTGTGTAGTGCTGGCTGTCCTAGAACTCACTCTGTAGACTAGGCTGGACTCAACCTCAGAGATCCACCTTTCTCTGCCGTCCAAATGCTGGTACTAAAGTTGTGTACCACCACTGCCCAGCTTAGCTGATTGTTTCTATGTAATTATGTTTTCATGTAATCAGTGCACTTAATGATTAGGTTATATGTTTTGAGCAACACATCTTTAAAAATGTAAATCTATGCTAAAAGGACAGAAAATAGTCTTTTGGGGTGTACTATTTATTCTAAAACCCTTATAATTATGATAGTTTTTTTCTTTTAGAGGTATCATCTATGTCTGTGCCAGAAGAGGAATCAGACCCCCTGGAACTGGAGTTACAGACAGTTGTGAGCTGCCATGTAGGTGCTGGGAATTGAACCCGGGTCCTCTGGAAGAGCAGCCCACTGCTTTTAGCCACTGAGCCATCTCTCCAGTTCCTTACTATGCTTCTATTTATTTATTCATTCATTCACTTTGCCACTATTGGGGATTGAACCTAGGACCTTATCCTGTATAGTGCTACTGACTTTTTTTTATGCTTTTCTCATTGACTTGTTTGTTTGTTTATTCATTCACTTTGCCACTACTAGGATTTGAAAATAGGACCACATGCATGTGACTGAGCACTCAACTGAACCACACTTTCTAATGGTTATTATGTCTTTATTTAATATCCAAGTCCCATAGCTTAAGCCTCCGTTCCCACTCTGGGATCCATAGAGAATCCAACCTCATCCCACTGTTCCTGAAACTGCCAGGGCTTCCAAGGCCTGCTCTCCCTCCAGTTCCTGCTGAGATCCAGTTCCTGGTGGGTGCAGTGTCATCTTTCCATCCGAAGCATAGTTTTCTGTTTTTCCTGCTTCCCTTGTATAGACCCTGCTCCTTTTTTGTTTCCCAGACAACACTTAACTTCTGCTCATTAATGGTTTGATGAGTGGCCTTAGCACTTCTGGCTTGCTTTCACTGAGAAGTTGAGGGCAGCAGAAAGGAATCGCAGTTCTCACCCTGCCCTCAACTGTACCAGCAACTCACAACAGACACGTTCTTGTAAGTTTTTTTTTTTTTTAACACGTTGCCATTAAATTCCTAGTCTTTTTCCTGTTTTCCCTGGAAACTCCCTTTTCTATTCAGCTGCCAGCCTCTTAGTCTTTTTTTCTTCTTTTCCCCCTAACACAGGGTTTCTCTGTGTAGCCTTGGCTCTTCTGGACTCACTTTATAGATCAGGCTAGCCTTGAATTCAGAGATCCACCTGCCTCTGCCTCTCTGAGGTTTAGGATTACAGGTATGTGCCACTGCACCCGGCTGCCCTTAAGTTTTATGTGGAGAGTGGGGACTGACTCTGACATGAAGTCTGATGCCCCATATTTGACTACCTCCCCTTGGTGGGGAGGCCTGATGGCACTCAAAGAAAGAATAAGCAGGCTACCAAGATGAGACTTGATAGCCTATGACCATATAGTGAGGGAGGAGGTCCCCCTCTGTCTTAGACCTAGGGGAAGGGAATAAATAGGGTAAAAGCAGGAGGGAAGGAGGAATGGGAGGATACAAGTGATGGGATAACAATTGAATTGTAATCTGAATAAATGAATAAAATTTTTAAAAAGCTTTAGAGCTGACTTGACCCTACTTCTTTCCTGCCTCTAGAGCAGATGTGAGGAATCCTTTACCCAAAGTAGTGATGGAAGACATTGTAAATTGTGCTTTTCCACTAGAGGCCATGTGAGCCACTTTGAGTTGACAATTGGCGCATGCGCACTGGGCTCAAACCCAGCATCTTGCCCCTTGTAAGCAAGTGCTTTCTGTGCTCCAGCTCTTGAGCCTCAGTGTACTTGTCTGTGTGGAGCCTAGGAGGATAGTAACAGCATAACACGAGGGTTCAGAGTGATGATTTGGTAACTGATTGGGCCACAGTTTAATGTCAGTCTTTCCCTAACTTCTATGGGCATCCATCCTGTCCGGTAGGCATCCTCATAACCCATCTCCTGGCCCACAAGGAGGTGAGAACCGTCACTCCAGCCTCCTGAGGCACATTTGAAGGCTTCTTGTAGGTGGCCTTTTCTCACTGTAAGGGCAGTGAAGATTTCAAGCCATCAGAAATCGGCTGTGCCTGAAGGAGCAGGTCGTAGGGAAACTACAGCTGTGGCGCCTACTGCCGTTAGTTAGCTTGAACTGCATCAGACCTGGGTTCCCATCAGAGGTGGTCACAGACACTCAGGATTTCCTTTGAGCAGGCTGAGAGTGACTGGGTGAGAGGAAACAGGAGGGTGAGAAAGGAGCCTGCTGTGAGATTTAAAGCACCTCTAAGTACCGAGGTGTGTCACAGGTGGTATTTGACTCATGTGAGTAAGTACAGGAAGATGTTGGGTAAGACTTCCAGGGAAGAAAGATGGAGCAGTGGGTAAGAGAAAACAGAAGCCTAGCAGAGGGACCACCGACACCAGAGGCAAGGACAACATCTGTCAGAGATCTTTCACGGTGGGAGGGCTCCTCAAAGTCTCCCAGCACCCCAGTGTTCCATCCACACCTGATGCTTTGGTGCAACTTCTCCCCAACCTCAGGACCCCATCTTCTTCCCTATCTCCCCCAGAATGGGCACGGAGGCTGTACCGCTCGGCCAGTTTCTGCCTCCCTTCTGCTCCACCAAGACTGCATTCCTCAGAATCAGGTGACCCGTATCCATAGGGGCTTTGTGGCACAAGTGGCACAAGTGGCCTGCCTGTATGATACAGAGGAAAGTAAGGGCTCGTAGGTACCCACGTCATCCAGGAGGGCATGCAGCTAGCGTTTCCCAGAGACGGGGCACCAGGTACACACGCAGAAATGGATCTGAGAGTAATGATGGAGCTGCCCTACTGGGCAGAGACTCCAACAGAAGATGGAAAGGTCCTCTTTTCTTATGCATGGGAAATCCAGGTACCACTTGCTAGTCCCAGATACTTGTGGAAGAAGAAAAGATGCTGCAGAGAGGACAGCCCCCTACCCCAGGTCCTGTGATATTTACAGAAAGGAAGAGAGGAGGAACAGAGGGAAGACCAGGGTGGAAGGACTATTAAACGCCAAGCATCCTTCTGGTCTTTAAGGGATACTAAGCACTCATGGTACCCTGGAGGTCCCACAGCTATTACCGACAGTACTGCCTAGTCCTCACAGCGCTATAAGATGTGTGTTTTTAATCTCCATTTATGGATGACAAAATTGAGTTTCATCCGAGAGAAGCAATTAGGGTAGATGAAGTAAAATTGTAACACAGCCTAACTTGTTCCAAAACCTACACGCTTCACCCCTGTGAGATACAAATCCTCCCCAGAACCAAAAAGCTGGTGCCAGTAAAGAGTCTACCAGGGTGGGGTGAAGGCAGGGCGGGGGGAGGGGAGAGGATGGTGGCTAGGGAGAGAAAGAAGCTTCTGGCCTGGCCAAGTTTCCCGGGACTAGGCTGCTCAGGTAGCTATCCATATAGAGCAGGGGACCTGGACACGCTGGCATTGTCTTAGGCTTAGAGCTAGAAAGTAGATGCTGGAGAGAGAGAAAGAGAAAGAGAGAGAGAGAGAAAGACAGAGAGAGAGAGAGTGTGTGTCAGACAGACAGAGACAAACAGAGAGAGGAAGAAGAGAGGAGAGGCAGAGAAATAGATAAAAAGAGAGAAAGAGGGGAGGGAGACAGAGAGATGATAGATAGATAGATAGATAAATAGATAGATAGATAGAGGAAGGGATGGAGGGAGGGAGAGGAGGTGCATACTTAGCTCCTTGGCCATGCCTAGGATGGACTTAGGTGAGCACAGCTTTAGAGAGAGTGAATGTCCCAGAGGGCGAAGCGGCCTTGGCTCCCAGTGGTTCTATGGATGGGTGCTCTGCCAGTGAGTCTATGCATATTTATTTGTCATTGTTGTTGCCAGTATTACTAGCACATTCTCTGACTTCTGTGCCTTCCAGCTAAAGGAATATAGAAAAGCACCTGACTCTAAACAAGTTAGTTCCTGTTTCCAGGTCAGAGTTGAAAGTGTCAAAAAACCCCAGGCTCCCCCCTGCCAGCAACTCTATGACCATGGGCCTCTACTGAAATTCTTCTTTGCAAGAAAAGTATGTGTGCTTCCTTTTTCTAGCAGTGAAAATACAAATGACTCACTTTGGACACTTGGGCCATGCCACTAATTTGCTAGTAAATAAATTACCTTTGAGCTGAGGGAGAGACCCAGAAAACAAATTGCAACAAAAGGAAGATCCCTCTTTATGCAAACTGTCGTGCTAAATTGGGGATGGAACAAGACGCCTAAAGAGTCAGATCTGTACCAGGGTGTTTATAATTCAAAGTCAGGAAGAAATATCAAGAACGCTTAGAACTGTAATAGACAAGGTCTATGCTACCCACACAGGCCAGATCACAATAGTCACAAACCTGAGGGTTTCTTTTCCTTCTCCTCCCCCTCCTTCTCCTCCTTTTTTGACAGGGTTTTTCTGTGTAGCCCTGGGTGTCCTCAAACTTGCTCTGTAGACAAGGTTAGCCTTGAACTCAGAGATTCTCCAGTGCTGGGATTAAAAGTGTGTGCCACCACACCCGGCTGAGAAGAACTTCTTGATGGAGGCCCTCAAGGCAAAATTGGGAAAGAGAACCGTAGGTATGGTTGGATGTGGGTGGGGAGGAAATGAACCAGATAATCTGCAAGACAGTTCAGTGAAAGCCAGCCAATGCTGAAGCTGCCCACGTCATTATCGCTATGCGGATGCGTTTTTGTTTAGGCGGAGTCTTACTATGTAGCCCAGGCTGGCTGGTCTTTAGCTTCTGATCCTCTGGCCTCTGCCTCTCAGGTCCTGGGGCTCTAGGTGTACACTCCTCTCCCTGGCTCCTTGTCATTATCTTTAATGTTGCTCTTGATCTTAGTATCTTAGTAGCTGGCTCAGAACAGTCATTAGAACAAGAGGTACGAGCAATTCATTTAAGAAACGGAGCAGAAGCTTAAAATTGGATTAGATTTTTTTTTTTAATGTTTTTATTTTGGAGTAGAGATAAGAGCTAGGATTTGGAAACTATGGGTTTTGTTCCCATGGGCTAAGACTTCCATGGCTGAGTAGACCATGAAACACTCTTCTCCCACACAAATAGAGAGGCTTTCAGCCAAACAGTCTCCTCATTGGTCGTAGCACTTCACGCCTCCTATAGAGACAATTCTTACACCACTATTGAAGACAACGTGGAATCCATGGAGGATTAGATTCATTTCTGTATTATAGAAAGGCAATTCTATAGACAGCCTATATGAAAACCTCTTAATCCCTCCTAATATTGTGCTTGGATATTCATTAATTTTTTTTTTTAAACCAGGGTTTCTCTGTGTAGCCCTGGCTGTCCTGGAACTCCCTGTGTAGACTAGGCTGGCCTTGAACTCACAGAGATCTGCCTGCTTCTGCCACCAAAGTACTGGCACTAAGGGAGTACGCCACCACTATCCGTCTCACTTAAAATTTTTTGGTAGTGCTTCTTTTATTACATTTCTTTCTTAATCTTCTCATTCACCTCTTGATTTGTTGATGCTCTGCTCTTTGTATGAGGGGTGGTCAACAAAGACCCATTTCATGGTCTTTGAGTTTCTGAAAAACAGTGGTAAAGGCCTATAACTTATGCAAGAGATTTAGGACAATATATACTGTCTCATTTGCAGTTCCTGCCTCCAGTCTCCGGGATAGGACTGAGAGAAAATGAAAACTTGATCTCTGCATAATCCTTTGGGGGATTCTTCGGTCTTCATTTGTTAAACTTTTTGAGACCACTGTTCAGTGGTGTCACATGCACTTTGGAGGCAGAGGCAGGTGGATCTCTGTGAGTTTGCGGCCAGCCTGGTCTACAGAGTGAGGTCTAGTACAGCCAAAATGACTCACAGAGAAACCTTGTCTCAAAACAAACAAACAAACAAACAAACAAACAAAACAACAAAACCAAAACAACAACAAAAAACCAAAAGAAGTGAAAACAAACAAATAAACAAAAACACCAACCAACCAACCAACCTACCAACCAACCAAAAAAGCACTTTTTGAGACAAAAAAGCACTATGTGACCCATAGGTTCTCAAACTCATTAGTGCTAGGAGTGCAGCTGTGTCCCACCACATCCAGCTTTTAAAGTCTTCTAGAAAGCAGAATTGTGTGTGTCTCCAATGACTGTGTTAGAATCTGGTGATCCAGTCCACTGAGCAGCTTGTGAAACTGCCTTTTCTAGGAGGGTGCAGAGCTTACTGCGTATGTCTAGGCAGTCAGCCTTGCTCTTCGGTGTGAACTGAGAGCAGGACTGTGGCTCTCTTAGTGCTGGGAGAGGAAGAGGAAGGGTGGCTGGTTTCAGTGGACTTAAGGTGGGACTGGTAAACTGCCACCTGTCCAAGGTAATGAGAGAGTGATGATGTCATCAGGTACCATTTCAATGTGGGAAAACGTCTGCCACAAATACACACCCTAAATCTTATTGCCCTGAGCAAAGAAATAGCTCTGAATAGATTTAGACAAAAATTTAACTCTGTTGGTGAGATAAAGGCTGAAATAGAAATTCAGTAGGGATATAGAAAACTATATTTATCTATAGATTGATATTCTTCTCCTGTTAAAGATTTGCTTATTTGTCAGTCCATTTGCCTGAGGTTCTCATAGTCTTTAAATAATTTTGAGTAGCACTCCCAGATTATTTGTGTGTGGTATGTGTGTGTGTGTCAGGGGGTAGGGGGATCTCACTTTTACAGTCCTTGATAGTCTTGACCTTGGGACGTTCCTCTGGCCTCTGCCTCCTGAATGCTAAAAGTGCAGACTTATGCCACTACACCCAGTGAACCCAGAGATTTTTAATGTCACTAGTTTTTGTTCTGACCCCGCTTTGGGACTTGATGTTGCAATGCCGTAGGTCCTAGAATGCCAGAAGACAATGATTACTGCAACTCAAGTTCGTATGAAGAGCTGGAAGATCAGCTTGCCGAGGTCATGGCCAGGCCTGCCTATGGAAAGCCCCTAAGTGAGTGTCAATAGCCACCAGAGAGATAAGGAAGGACCGTTTCGCATGTAGAACTGGCACCGAATAAAAGGAAAATTATGTAAATAATGTGCAGTAAATATCTTGGAACTCCCAAACTTGGGCGTAGGCCTGGGGCAAATGGCTTGTTGAGTGAAAGGGTGGGTGCTTAGCCCGGAGGAGGCGCTTGTGCCTATAATCCCAGCTCCCAGGAAATGGTGGATGGAGGATCTTGAATTGAAGGCTAGTTTGGGCTACATAGCAAACTTTTGTCTTTAAGAAGGAAGGAAATGGAGAGAGGGAAAGGCAATGTGGTGGGAGCCTCGAGTCAGAGGGGAGGGGCTTTATCTCAGTCGGTAGAGTGTTTGCCTACTATACAGGAAGCCCCAGGTTCCATCCTTAGTACCACATAAACTAGGCATAAATGGGGTCACACCTGTAGTTCTAGCACATAGAGGCAAGATCAGGAGCTCAAGACTGACCTGAGCTACCTGACAAGTTCAAGGGTGAACAGAAGGAAAGGAAAACGGAAAGAGAAAGAAAGATTATCTGATACAGTGATACAAATGGCTCTAGGGTTTCCATGCCCCCTGGTTCTGGCACCTGGGACCACAATTACCGTTTTACATACTTCTAGTTTAGGAGCAAAGAGAGGACCTGGGGGCTGATACTGTGCTGTATCTGTAACTGCCTATGCTTTTTATTACTCTAGCAGGGACATGTGATGCATGTAAGCTATTAATCCTATTCTATTCTCTTTTTGCACATGTGTGTGTATGGTGTGCATGCATGTGTATTCCCGTGCGTGTGTGTGCGTGTGTGTGTGTGTGTGGTGTGTGTATGAAGGTTGACATCAGTTATCTCCTTCCACTGTTCTCTACCTTAAAGACTGAGGAAAGGTCTCTTGCTGAACCTGGAACTTGCCATGTCAGCCAGTTGGGCTAGTCAGCTTGCTAGGGAATCATGTCTCAGCCTCTTGTGGGCGGCCGGGATGCCCATCTGACTTTACATAGGTTCTGGGGACCTAAATGCTGGTTCTCATGCTTTCACAGAAGGCCCTTTCATTACCCATAAGCCATGTCTCCAGGACCCTATCTGCTCCTACTCTGTAGAGTAGGTTAACAGCTAAGACACACGTGTCAGTTCTACTCTGCGTCAATAGCTTAGGTTGTTTTATTTTCACTTGAAGTAGTAGAAGCAATTACTGACTTTGTAGGACCTATGTATGCCTGGGGGTAGGGTCAGAGTCATCCCATAGAACTCATTTCCTTGTAAGAGCAAGAATGTTGCTTATTTTCTTCATTGGTGTGATCAACTTGAGGGAAGGGTCTGTGTTGGCTCACAGTTTGAGGGAGTACAGTCCACCAAGGTGAGACGGTATGGCAGCCAGGGTGTATGGTTGCTGGTCACACTGCAGACTCAGTCCAAAAGCGAAGAAGAGAGAATAAGGATGCTTCCCTCTCTTTCCTCTTTTATTTGGTACAGAACCCCAGCCCATATTATAGTGCCACCTACCTTCAGAATGCATCTTCTCTCGTTAATTAAGCATCTTAGGAACCATCCCATAGACACATATCTTAGTTAGGGTTTTTGTTTCTGTGATGAAACACCATGACTGAAAGCAGCTTGAGGAGGAAAACGTTTATTTCATGATCCCTTTCCTGGTAACTGTCCATCACTGAGGGAATTTAAATCAGGAACCTGGAGACAGGAGGCCATTCTTACTGGTTTGTTGAGCCTGCTGTTTCCATGGTGATTCTAAATTCAGTCAAATGGACAATGCAGATCAACCGAAGCAATAGGGAGTGAATGCCAGTTGAGAGTGCAAGTTCAAGACCTGCTTGAATTACAATGAAAGACTGTCTTTTAAAAGACATTGCCATCAGCCTGGGCAGTGGTGGCGCACACCTTTGATCCCAGCACTCGGGAGGCAGAGGCAGGCAGATCCCTATGAGTTCAAGGCCAGCCTGGTCTACAAAGTGAGTCCAGGACAGCCAAGGCTACATAGAGAAACCCTGTCTTGAACCAATCCCCTCCTCGCAAAAGTATGCCATCAGTGTAGATGTACAGGGAACTGAAGATCACTGATGAGATGTCACCAAGCATAAGGCCACCTCCTGCTTGTTGCCTACCCTCTAGTCTATACTAAGGAGAGGTCAGGAATGTGACAAAGGACATGGAGTGGACACACTGAGCGGACACACTGCGTGGACACATTCCCACTACAGGAACATGATGCCCTAGGAATTCGTGTCTATATTTGCTTCAGAAAGTCTGCCCAACATTGAGGTAAGAGTACAAACGGAGGCTTGCATACCATATGTCTACATTTTTAAAAGTTCCACATCTAGTTAAGAAGCTATAAAATAAAATATGTTATGTCTTATTGCCTTGAAAAATATATCTTCAGAAAAGCCCAGAATAGCAACCTTGAATATAGAATTCTATGACTCTTTAAGTGTTACCTGCTTTCCCTAGAGTGTTCTTCTCTGCTTTGTGAGATTTTTGGTTCTGTGAGAAAATACTCAAGGGAATCAACTTAAAGAAGCAAAGATTGGTTTTGGCTCAGGGGTTCAGAGAGTTCGGTTAATGGTCACTCGGGTGACTGATTTGGCTTCCTCAGCTTCCTCAGCTCCCCTTGCTCAAGCAGAATGCTGGTGTGAACATGTGGTGAAACATAGTTTCAGAGAGAGGGGGGAGGCAGACAGAGAGAGACAGAGACAGAGAAAGACATAGAGACAGAGAAAGACACACAAAAAGAAATACCCTTCAAGACGTACTTTGTTCAACTAGCCCCACCTCCTCTGCCTCCTGGGAGCCCATTAATCTAGGAATTAATCACCAGATTAGGCGCTCATGATCCAATCATCCCCCAAAGGCTCTTCTTCTGAACACTGTCTGCTGGGGCCCAAGCTTTTGGGAAACGTTTTAAATATAAACCACTGTATGTACTCTCTCCCCACCCCAAACCTGTCTTATGTATTAAAAACACCCCAGTGTGCATATTTTATTAGGTTTACAGCTTTCTGCTGGTCAAGTCTCAGGCCCAGGAGTAAACACAATCATGGGACATTCTATTTTCAGAGCTCAGTAATGAGAAAAGACCTGAAAAGGGTTCACAGTCCTGGTACAGGGAATTCTGGCCTCCTGGGTACTAAGGAGAGGTCAGGAATGTGGCGAAGGACATGGAGTGGACACATTGAGTGGACACACTGAGCAGACACACTGAGCAGACACACTGAGTGGACACATTGAGTGGACACACTGAGCAGACACACTGAGTGGACACAGTCCCACTACAGGAACATGATGCCCTAGGAAGGCAGAGGGAGACCCCTACACAGCTGGGAGTCTAGCACAGCAGCCCTTTTTTTTGGAGTATTTCTGCTGGTTTTGGTTTAGGGGGCACAGTTTATAGAAGAAAAGATAATGAGCAATCTCTTCGTAACCTAGTGTTTTCAGACTTAACTTTATTTAGCAAGGGCCTTGGTATTTGATGAAACTTAGTCTAAGGAGAAATATATTTTGGGAGCAGGGTTCAGGGTCCAGCTACACATCTCTAGCTGTCCTTGAACTCCTGCCCTGTCTCCCTAGTCCTGGGATTACAAGCATGTACCATCAAGCTTGCCCTGAAACATGCTTTTACTGTTACACATCCATTTGATAGCAACATTCTCAGGGTGGAGGTGTGTAGCCCCCACTATGTCCAACCACAAAAGATAACTGTGTTAGTGGGTCTATTATAGCAGCAGTTCTCAACCTTTGAGTTGTGACCCCTGGGGTATGTGTCATATCAAATATACTGCATATCAAATATTTACATTATAATTTATAGCAGGAGCAAAATTGTGGTTTGGGGGATCACCAGAACATGAGAGACTATATTAAAAGGTTTCAGCATTAGAAAGGCTGAGGGGTGTCACATAGAATCATGTCTCATGCAACCCAAGCATAGTTTTGGAATTCCATTTACACTAGCACCTGTGGCTGTTGGCCTTGGCAAGTGCTAAATGAATGACTGGTTGGATCCAGTGGCAGTTTCTATTTCTCCTACAAACTCAGAAATGGAGTTTTTATGCAGTTGCTATATACTCACAAGCATAGGATACCTCTCAGCCCACCGTGAACCCTTCACGAAGATTCTGATGCCGCTGGGCTTTGAGTCTGGCTGAGTTAAAGGGTCAGGTGAAAACTCATTCAGCCCTACAGGTGAGCTGAGAAGTCAGGCCAGGAGAATGTGAACCCTAGTAATTCAAAGGCTTTCAGAAAATTGTAACAAGCCAGAATAACAACCAACCAACTCCCCGCCTCCACCCCCAAACATCATGTTCTCTACACGCAGGGCTGGGGGTGACAGGGGGGAGGGAGGAAAGCAGGCCTGGGAGGCAGCTAGATGCTTGACTCAGTGTTGCCAAGAATTTATATGACACTATGGCTTGGAAACGAAGACTCTCCCAATGACCCTTGAACAGATGCTTGGTCTCCAGAGCCAGGTGTGGTGGCCCTAGAGAGGTGGTTCTATTCCAAGGGCCACTAATCTCTTCAGTAGATAAAACCAGGGGTTCTCAGTTCACGGGTTGCAACCTCTTTGGGGATCGAAGGACCCTTTCACAGGGGTCACGTATCAAATATCACGCATATCAGATATTTACAGTACAGTTCATAACAAGTGCAAAAATTGCAGTTGAGAAGTAGCAATGAAAATAATTTTATGGTTGGGGGTCACCACAACATGAGGAACTGTATTAAAGTTCAAAGCACCAGGAAGGTTGAGAGCCATTGGATTAAACCATTGGTCACTGGGGAAAGTGATTTTTTTTTAAAGGGTATTTTGGGACTCTGCTCCTTCTTCTGAGTCTTGCTTCTGGATGCCATGATGTAAAACTGGCTTCCCCCTACTGTGTGCTTCTGCCTTTGGGATTAGAAAACATGGACTTAGGACCATGAACCAGTTTTTCTTTTGGTATTTTGTAGTAACAGTGGAATTTTTAAAAGTTCCATTGTTTTCTTGACATCAGCTTCCTTATCTGTCAATTGCTGGAGAGATGACTTACTCTGTGAAGTGTTTGCCATATATGAACCAGGGCCTGATTTGAGACCCCAGGCTCCGGGTGTAATCTCTATGCACTACAATCTCGGTGCTGAGGAGGCTTAAATAGGAAGATCCCTGGGGCTTGCTGCTCAGTTAATCCGTCTAACTCAGTGAGCCCTGGGTACAGTGAGAGACCCTGTTACACACAATAAGGTTATTGTGTAATTCAAATGCTGATTTTTTTGTATTCCCCATAATTCGTTGCAAATCTTGTTCTGAGAATTTCCTGTCTCAATGTTGTATAAACTCTCCTCCGCAGTTGTCCCCTTGTATGCCAATAAACCAGCCTATAGCCAATCACTGAGCAGGGGGAAGAATAGGGCTGGACTTCCTGCCAGCAGGGGGGCAGGGCTTAGAAGAGGAAGTAGAGGGTTCAGCAAGAATTCAGCTATGTGAAGAGGTGCAGCAGAGATGAAGAAGATTCACCTGGGGCAGAGAAAGAACTAAAAAGCAAGTAACTTGGGGATTTTGGCAAAGATGGAGTCAGGATAACAGAGGGTTAAGAGCAGACTAAAACAGCTCAAGATTGTGCTGTAAAGTTTTATAAACAAACATAGAGTCTCAGTTACTTTTGTGATAGCTGAGCTAAGAGAGAAATGAACACAATTATATTAAAATAAACATCAACAAGACTCTGTCTCAAAAAGTAAGAGAGAATGATTGAAGATGACACCCGATGTCAATGTCTGGCTTCGACATGCACACTCACACAAGCGTGCACACATACACATGCCTGTGTGATATAGACACAAAAAAATTAACAAACACGGTAAGATTATGAATATGAATTAAATGGTCTAAACTCTTTTCTACTGCCTAGGTTCTTAGGTCTTACAGCTCTGGTTAGCTATTAAAGACTCTGATGTCAAGAAAATTAAGTCCTTCTTTCCTCTCAAGCATATTCTCCAAGTGCAACAGAGAACCTTTGTCCCGAGTCCATTTGTCCTGAGTCACCAATGACAAGAGTCCCTCCACTCCTTTCCAGCCTGAATGGCCCTGCACAGCCAGGCAGCATGCCTGCAGGCTTCAGTGTAACTGAAAAATTTCTCTACCTCCACACTTGTTTAGTTGAGCCTTCACTTTTATGTCTGCAGGTCCAGGGAGATTCAAGAGGGCCATGTGGTTTACACATGTTTAGACATAATTTAAACCAGGAACTCATTTCCTCTGTCCTCAACAGCCTACATGTATGTGCTCCTCGGCCCCATCACCCCCCTTTTCAGGCAAGGCAATTAAAGGGGTGACGAGCTTTAATGTATTGTAGATGTCCATTGCACCCCCTGCTTTGAGAAACAGTTCCATGGTGTGGAACTCTCCTTATGCCCAGAGGTGACTACAGCATCGAGGATGTGGGACGGGGAACAAATCTGAAGCTTGTATCGGTGTCTCAGACCCATAGTCCCAGGAACTTGGTGAGCTTCAGCGATGAGGGAGAGGTGACGTTGCTGAGTGGAAGTAATGGAAGGAAGCCCAGTGCTGTATTTGGTCCATCCCTCATGGCTTCCCTCCAACTTCTTTCCTCAGTTTCAAGTGTCCACTGTAGCTCTCTGTACGACACTTTTTCCTTCCCCTTCCACTGCGGCTAGCTCAGGACCCACAGATGTCTCTCAATATGACCGTTCTCTCTCTGTTACTCACCCCTATATCCCCACTTTCTCTGTGTGAATGTATAAGGAAGTTGTTCTCATAAGGCCTGGAGGATGTGGACACCTGACGGCCTCTCACCTGCTTGTTAAAGATGAATACTGTTCCGCTTCCATAACAAAACATGTGATACCAAATAATGGATAAGTCATGCAGTTTTCCTTCTCATGATTCTGATGTCTGGGAGATCCGAGACCGAGCTGTGTTAAGTTTGGTGCCAGGGGACACTTGTGAGCTTCAGGGGGGCACTTTGAACAGCATCTTCACATGGGGAACTGGCAGGGGAGAGAGAGCCATGCTTCTTTTGTAAGAGCCCTAATCCCACTCATGGTAGGGGTGCTCATGGTCTAGTGACGCCTTTAAAGGCAGGACATGTTTAATACATTTACCTTAAAGACTGAGGTCCAGCATGACTGTTGGGGGGGGGGTCACAAACATCCAATCCATAAGACACAAGGCTGCCAAAGGGTCCTGTGCCTAGGGAGGCAGTTTGGTGGGCTTGTTCGGATTGGCTCCAGCAGTCTCTTTTGGTCAAAGTTACAAAATGTGGTGGGGGTGGGAGACATCTGCTCCAGCCTCAGTTTCCCTTTCTGAAGCATCCCTTTTCATCTTTGTTCCAGCCCTGACCACAGCTCTTTCCTACAAACTCTGTGTCAAAGACACCTTCGTCCCTTCCTTCTTACACCAGGATGTAAGCAATGGTTTTGCCCTTCTCAGGGTTGTTTGTCACAGTATATAGTGAGTGAAAGGGTCTATCCCCCTGCTAAAGGGATATCAGGGCTATGGCAGCCAATGGGGCTGAATAACGAGGAAAAGAGGGGCAGGAATAACGAGGTGGAGAGAGCAGGGGCCACTACACTCTGTGCCACTGAGAAGTCAGTTCCAAGTTTGCTGGCGAGTCAAAATGGCCTGACGTTTGTTTACCTTTTTCTTGTTTGTTCTCCTGCCTAAAGTGGTATTTTGTTTTTATCTCCTTTCAGTGTTGTGCTTAGACTAGACACAGGCACTGAGTAAAAAGCCCTGGCTCGTCACTTGGGCTGGCGGGGCTACCTAAAAGCAGGATGAAAGCCTGGCATCCCTGTTGTCAGTTTGTACCTGTCTGCGTTCCTCCTGAAACCCTGCCCTAGACTCCTCCTGCATGGGCAGTGTCCGGAAACCAATGAGATACTGTATCTGCTTGCTTTCCAGGCTGAGGCACACTGGTGGGAGTTACTGAGGCATACTTCTGCTCCCATTTCAGGCACCCCCAAAGGTGCCTGGAAGTCTTGAGTCTCCGTCCTGAACACTGTCCTGCCATCTCCTTAGAATCTTGAAAGAGTAGAGTTTGAGGGGCAGATCAGTCTGTGACTAGCGCACCTGCCAAGCTTGAGCAGCCATCTCGTGGGAATCAGGTTGCCCCTCATACAATGCGGACTTTTTAAAGCTGTCTTGCAGAACCTGAGATAATGATCAATCAGACCACACTTTGACCAAGACTGCTTCATTATGCATACCGTTTGCCTCTTATCCCAATTCCTCCTCTATCTCACCCTAAAGGTCATGTCAACCCACCAAAGATGGGCTGAAATGCCAGTCTTTCCCAGATAGCAACTTTGACTAAACTCCTTTCCTGCCTTTTCACCGTTACTTACATTAGCTTTGTTTGGGGTGAAGGTCTGAGCCTGACCTGTTAGAATCCCCTGGAGGAGGGTGTCTGGTCTGGGCCTCTGGTTACATAGTCTAGGGACACTAATTTAAGACATGGAAAAAATATTATATATTTTTTAAATTGCCTAAAATTTATAGCTAAAGGAAAAGATTCCATACTCTAGCATGTCAACTGAACTCAGCAAGGTCACCCTACACAGAGCAAGACTTTTTTTTTAACAAGCCATCTTGTACAATATGACTCAGTAGCAGTTGTTATTCAGGAATATTTAGGTGAAGGGGACTTACAAATCTTTATTCTCAGCTGTGGAGAACGTGGTTCCTGGGTCAACAGTGTTGGCGTCATTTGGAGTGTGTTAGAATGCTGCCTCCCAGATGCCACTAGCACCCTGGAAACCAAATCTTTGTATAGTTACGCTCCCAGGTAACTAACTACCTGCGTGAGCCATGGGCAGCAAGCCAGGAAGCAGCATCTTCCACGGCCCCTCCTCCAGTTCCTGCCATGACTTTTCTCGATGGTAGATGATCAGGATGGATAAACCAGGTGAGCCTTTTCTTGATTCTGGCCATGATGTCCTTTATAATGGCAGGGAACAAACAAGAACTAACTAGGAGAGATACCAAGCTAACTAGGAGAGATACCAAGCTAAGCAGGAGAGATACCAAGCTAAGGAGGAGAGATACCAAGCTAAGGAGGAGAGATACCAAGCTAACTAGGAGAGATACCAAGCTAACTAGGAGAGATACCAGGCTCATAACGTAGGCCACCAGTAGGATATTTGCAACCTGGCGCAGAAGAGGACAAAAAAGTCCTTATATTAGATGCATTGCGTGGCCTAACCATTATTATAACAATTAGACCAGTGCCTGGAGCTCTCATCTTGACAGGATCTGGACTCACCCAGACATTCCTGTGGGGGAGTTTATTGCTTCAGTTAACTGAAATGGGAAGACCTATTCTGAAAGTGGGCGGCACCACTCCCTGCCTAGGATCCAAAACGGAATGAAAAGGAGGAAGCCAGCTGGTTATATACATTTTATACAGTCCAGGGTTTCTCCCTCCACACCTTCTGACTGTAGCTGTGATGTGAGTGGCTGGACCCAGCTCCACTGCCCTACTATGATAGACTAGACCCTTCAACTGTGAGCCAGGAAAAGCCCTTTCTCGCTTAAGTTGCTTTTGCCGGGGTATTTTATCTCAGCAACAGGACAAAGACACAAAAACACCTCTTTTGAGAATGGTTTGAACCCACCTTTGGTTTCTTGACTCATAACTAACTTAAAGCTGGTATAATAAATTCCTAAACTCTAATGCAAGGAAAATAGAAAATAACTTGTTATTTAAACAAACAGATGCTTCATTGTATAAATGCCCAGTAACATACACAAAGAGGACTCATAAAAAAAATACTTAAATAAAAGTCACTGTTACTGAGGGGCCAGGGTTGTGGACCAGTGGCAGAACACATATTTAATATGTTTAAAGTGCTCAGGTCAAACCCAGCACCACCAGAGGAGGGGAAAATCACTTTTATTGGGGGAGCCACAGATGCAGTTTAATACAGATACAAAGTCGATCTGCAAACTCCATGTTGAGCTAACAAAAGTAAGCTCTGACCCCAACTGAATTCTCATGAGGTTTCATGTCTAGAAGGCTCAGTGTGTATTAAAATTGTGTGACCAACACTTTGTATCTGTGTATAACGAGAGACTAGGTTCCAGGCTCAGGATTAAGCATAGGCTTTTCACCTCCCCTGAGAGTCTGGCAGAGTCTTGCAGTGTGTGGATTTATGGGCTACTTCCTTCCACAACCTGTCCAGCATCATCGCTACCATGGATACCAGTAATGCTCCATCCATCCCAGTGACAAACAACAAAATCCATATACACTTCCAACACAATCGGCGGGGATAACAAAAGTCCCAATGAGAACTCGTGGTAAAGGAGGTAAGCAGGGGAAGGCGGAGCTTGCGCGCTTCCAGCAGTGCTGAAGTGTAGCTCAGGAGGTGAGAGACCAGCTTTTAGCATCTCCATCTTGACATGGTACCCCACCCCCGCCCCGCCCGCCCCGCCCGCCCCGCCCACCCCACGACCAAGGTTGGAGAGTTCCAGGGGAAGAAGAGTGAACCTTGGGTAGAGGGAGCAAAGATTCCACAAAGAAGGGACAACAAACAGACCGTTAAAGAAAGAGTGGCCTGGAGCTGTCAAACCTCCCTTGCCGCCTAGCTGTGGGGAGGAAGCCAGGGGTGGCCATAGCCTAAGGCACCAAAGCCAGTGAAAGGCTGGGAGCCAATAGCACTAATCCTGCTCAGCGCCTCACGGTAAGGGTTGAGTCTGGCAGACCCCAGCCAAGTTCATTTCCTTCAATAAATCCAGCAGCTTCCCCCTTTGATAAATACCGTCAGAGCTGGAACATGTGGTGCTAACAAAATATGGTTTTAATTTGGGACCTGCTGCACTCGCGGTTAAACACTGTGTGTGTAATAGCAGCCTCACAGCCAGCCACGTTAATACGCCTTGGCTGAAAATGCCCGAGCCCATGAAGACTCAGTTATACATATTTTGCTGCTCTGAAAAGCAACCTAATCACCATCATCAATTTTAATACTCCAGGACTTCTTATGAATGTGGCAGCTTAAAAAAAAAAAAAAGTACAGCATTTTCAGTGCAGAAGCTACACACGTTTTGTTCTCCTGATATTTTATACCCACTTATTGTCATATGTTGTTTGACATTCGGAAAAATAACAGGCTGGCTTAATCAAGAACTCAACACTGCTCTCAAAACTCCATGGTTCCCAGCCTCATCGCAAAGGCAGGAGGGCATGGAGAGAGAAGAGTGGGGGCAGAGTGGGGACGGGACGGGGGGGGGGGGGGGGGGGACGGCGGCGGCGCGAGGAAACCAGACTCAAGAGTTTAACAACAGGCAGGCTTGTTGTGGCGGGGTCTCAGTCCTGGGAACAGAAACTCTCAGTGTTTCTGTCAGGCTTGAGTGGGTCTGTCTTGGAACTGCTCAGGGAAAGGAGAAAACTGGCTAAACGAGTTTCGATGTGGCCCTGGCCCACGGACAGCGCCAGTAAGTGGACCTCCAGGAGAGTATGAATAATGAAAGAGGTTGACTGCTCTAGACTGTGGGTCACAGGAACTGTGTGAGGCCATTGCCGGCACACAGAAGATCACGGCACCTGGCTAGTAATCTTATAGGAAAACAAAGCTGAGAAAGGGGTCAGCAGCAGGTGTCCTGTGGGCAGTAGAGAGAAGATGAAGGGGTTCCTGGAGAGGAGGTTCTCTCAAAAGACCAGCTTCTAGGATTAGGGAGGGAAGCAAGCTGGATCATTCCATAAAAAAAGCATGAATGGACAAATTGCCTTAAAGGACTGAAAGTTTACCCTAAAGTGTCAAAGAAGCTGATAGGAATTCTCTAATTATCCTGGAGGGTTTGTATGCTGCATTTAAGCACTTAAAAAATACATACATATATATATATATTTTTTTTTTTTTTTCAAAATTAGGAGTGTAGTTCAGTAGTGGAGGGCTTGCTTAGAATTCTCCAGGTCCCACACTGTACCAAGCATTGAAAAAAAAAAAACCTATCTCTCCTTTTATTTTTATGTATTCATTTTGAGAGACCAAGACTAACACCCTCCGAGGAATGATTTCCCAGTTAATTGTTCTTCATCAGGGGAACTTCTAAGGTAAAAATCCTTTGAAGGAATCTGTAACGTCTGGTGTGAACTTTTTCCTCTTTCGGCGGAGCTGGGCATGGAATTCAGGGCCTACTGAGCAGCATCATTACCCCTAAACTCTTGGGTGTGTGTGTGTACAAGTGAGCATATTTGTGTGAAATGTTGTTTCTGAAAGGCATTGATGGAGATGCTTTTAATTAATTAATTCATCTTCTCTTTCTTTTTTTGTTTGTGTTGTTTTGTTTTTGAGACAGGGTTTCTCTGTGTACCCCTGGCTGTCCTGGAACTCACTCTGTAGACTAGGCTGGCCTCGAACTCACAGACCTGACCATCTCCGCTTCTTAAATACATGCACCGCCACGCCCGGCTCTGTTTTTTGTTTGTTTGTTTGTTTGTTTGTTTGAATACAGTGACTTGCAATGCAGCAGTTCTGACTGGCCTAGAATTCACCACGTAACTCAAGCTGGCCTCGAACACATGACAACCCTCCTGTTTCTGCCTCCAAATTTCTGGGATTACAGGTGTGCACTACCACATGTAGCCGTGCACTGTCATCTGTATGGTTAAGGCAAGTCTTCCACTGGCCTACTTAAAACTATCTGGCTTAGTGGAATGGTATTTAGCTGCAGCCAAAGAGGACTGAGTGGACAGGGAGACACTCCCAGGGCATTTGACAGAACTCTCTGGACTCCTTTATAGTTTTCTCATTTGCTGGATGGAGAGAGACAAGCAGTGTGCTTGCCGACCTCTGATGAGTTGGTTTGGAGCCATGGGGACTTTCGGCCTTGCTACCATTGGCATTGGCTTCTTTCTTGAATTGCTTCCTCGTGAGGAGGGGGGGGGGGCATCGTTTATCTGAGAAAGAATTCAGATTTCTAACGGTATAGATTTTGTGTGCCATTAGCGGGGGGAGGGTTCCCACTTAGTCATCACCCAGATGAAATGCTATAGGGGCAAGAGGTCAGTGGGCATTTAATCCAAGCCGAATTTAGCAAGTGGAACAAGTCTCTAATTGGAGGCCTGGATTCCACATTAAAAGCCGTTCTCCACCTGATACCTTTTAAGGACACCGCTGCGGTATCTAAATTTCATGGATTTCGCTCACTGCAGGTCCCCAAGCACACGGAACATGAAGCACTGATCCATCCCGGCACCTGCTTCCCGGGCCTGAGCCCAGGGACTAAGCGGGAAAAGTCAGCCGTTCTTTTTAAGGCTCTGAATCTCTCTGATATATAAGCCTTTGACTACCTCCTGGTACCTCCGTGTGAGCGGCTGCAGTTTCTGTATTAATGTGCCTCGGCCCTTCTGGTAACTAAGAACCAAGATTTTCATCAGAGAACGCCCTCCCCTTCCCCCACAGTTCCCCGAGGGCAGATGTAATTGAATTCCTCCGAATGTGGGCGGAGCACCCGGGTCCTGCCAATCATGTCATTCCATTTTGCGGCCATATGATTGATTGGTCTACACAGAGCCTAGGAGAGAGAGTTTCTCTGGGCCCTTCTGGGAAACCGCTCTCCCATTTCTGTTTTGAGCACCTGGGAAGAAATGAGCATCTCTTGTCCCCTAAGGGCCATAGGAAGCCAACGCTAATTCTAACCATGTAGAAGCCAGAGCTGAAAGCTGGAAATGAAAACCACAAAATCCCGGCACCAGCCACGCATAGTGGCACACACATTCAATCCCAGTACTCTAAAAGGAAGAGGCAGTGAACTCTGTGAGTTCAAGGCCAACCTGGCTTACTTAGTGAGTTTCAGGCCAGTCAGGGCTGCACAATGAGACCCTGTCTAAAAAATAAACAAAATAAGTTTAAGCTTGTATGAAAATCCCACAATAAACCTATTTTTGTTTTCTAACATACATATATATATATATATTAGAAGTGTGTGTGTGTGTGTGTGTGTGTGTGTATGTGTGTGTGTGTGTGTGTGTGTGTGTTCAGATAATACTGTCTGAGCCCAGCTATGCCAGGGAGCCAACCCTACCGTGAATCTTAACCTAGGCCATTCTATAAATACTGTTTTTTAGCTAAAATCATGGTAGGGTTTCTATTGCTTGCAATCAGATGACAGACATACACAACTTCCTGTTCTTTCTCATTAACCCACGTCAAAAAACACTTTTCAGAAAGGATCAGCCACTCTCAATTATGTGCCTGATGGTGCACGCCTGGGATACCAGCTACTCAAGAAGCCAAGCCTAGAGGATTACATGATCAAACAATGCCTGGGCCATGACGCCAGCCTAGGCGATTTACTAATGAATGAAAATAATTTTTTTATTTATGAAATAGTAAGTAAATAAATCCCCAAATAAAAAGTAAAAAGAATTAGAGAAATAGCTCACAGGTTTGTTCAGTCACTACCACTGAAGAAAACAACAACAAAATGAACAAGAAACAGCAATATAGAGTATGAGTCCTTAAGCAAGTTTTTAGCTTCAATTATCCATCCAATAAATATCAAGTCCCTGAAATATTTTGTTGCAAAGAACCATGGGAAAACATGCTAGGGGAAAAGGTGTCTAACTATTCCAAGTGAACTCAGTGTTTTAGTACACAGTGTCGGTCCTTCTTGTTAGTTCCAGCGGCTGGGAAGAGGGTTGGTTGCTCTCCTTATTTGTTTATTTATTTGAGTGTATGTGTGAAGTCAGAAGGCAGCACTAGTGAGGTTCAGTCTCTCCTGTGATCTGGCTGGGATCACACTCAGGTTGTCAGGCTCGCCAGGCAACACCTCTCCCTGCAGCAAATCACACTGGCCTTCAATCCCGACTCCTCGTAATGGCAGAGGAAATAGCAAACCGCTGACCCTCCCGCCAAGGGCGGTGATGCAAAACAAAATGACGGCAACATTTGTTAGGAAAAAAAAAAAAAGGGTCAGAAAAAGAACGGACGTGGTTTGGTTGTGCAGACGGAGCTGGAGAAGCACGGGCCCTGCTAAGAGAACGCGAGGGGTGAGCCGCCCGCGGTGCAGGCTTCAGCAGCTTTGCCCACCTTCTCCTGGCGCATAGCCGGCACTTAGGGCGTCAGCTGCCAGTCTGATCGAGCCCCGGAGCCAGAGGTTGGAATTGAGGGACTCCACCAGTCCTGGAAATAGAGAAGGAACAATGCCCCAAAGAAGGAAACCTTAGAGGGGGACCCTCCAATTTCCCCCTAAATAACAGCAGCTGTAAGTCTAGATAGAGTGAGGTGATAGCTGGTGTTGGGCAGGCAGCACAGAGTTCCGATCCCACCAGGTTAGGGGCCCCGCCCCCCACTCTGAGGACAGAAGGGGTGGGACTATTTCTCAGGGCTAAAAGATTAGGTAAATCCTAAATAGAGTCCTTTTCTACACAAACTCCCAAATCAAGTCGTAGTAGCTGTATTACTCAGCATAGTTCTAGCCTCATGTGGCTTTTACATTCAATTAAAAAAATTAAATTAAATTAAACGTAGTTCCTTAGTCACTCTGGTGGTTTGAAAGAAAGTGCCCCTCCCCCACCCCTGTGGCTCAGGGAATGGCACCACTTGGAGGCGTGGCCTTGCTGGAGTGAGTGGGTGTGGCTTTGTTTCTTCCTGCTGCAGGGATCCAGATGTAGAATTCTCAGCTCCAGCTCCAGCTCCATGCTTGCCTGAATGCCGCCATGCTTCCTGCCGTGAGGATAATGGACTAAACCTCTGAGCTGTAAGCCGGCCCCAGTGACATGTTTCTCCTTTATAAGAGTTGCCGTCGTCGTCGTCGTCGTCGTCATCGTCGAGGTGCCTCTTCACAGCAGTCGAACCCTAAGACAGTCAGACTATCCACGCTTCAAATGCTCATAGCCACATGTAGTGGATTGTACTGTATTGTGTCAGAAGTTCTATAGAATGGTTTCATGTGACCAAGATATTTTGTGTCAGCCCTAATCTAACCACTTGCTAAAATAAAAGTCAAGTGTTTTCTGAGGAACGTCTAACGTCTCTTTAACTTATTACCCTAAATTTTCAGTACACAAAAACTTTAAAAATTACTAGTTTGTCTAAATAAGCAGGAAAATCTAACTCATAGTGATTTTTAGAAAGCACCCAACAAACACGGACCCACAGATACCCCCCTGTTAGAATGAACAGACTTAGTGACTATGGTAAGGCCAGTAAGGAAGTCGTGGGAAAATGCACACGCTGTAAGGGAACAGGTAGAGCACATCAGGCGGTGTGGAAGCCTTTAGCACCGGCCCCGCATGCACGGAATCCTGGGTGCTAGCCCCAGCCCATCTTGAGCAGGGCAGGACGGCAGAGTCCAGTAGACCCAGAACGCCGGGAGAGAGAGGGAGGAACAGGAAAGAGATCAGGGCCATCCTAGGCTGTGGAAAGAGTTGGTGGTCAGCCTGGACTGCAAGAAAACTATCTCGTAAAGGAATAAAACAGAGAACCAAGAAACGTTGGGAGCTGACATCTGTCTACAATTCCCGACGTTGTGACACTCATTGTGTCGTCAGGAGCTGTGATGAACACAACGTGAAAGAATAACATCAACAGCTGTTATCCACAGGGAGAGAAAAGGATAAAATAAAAAGAATAGGGTGTCAGTACCCTGGGGCTTATCAACTAGTCTAAGCTATAGGTACTTAGAGTTCATTTCATTAAAACAGAGAAGGAAGCAGGAAAGGGAATTGGAACAATTCGAACGTAGGGCCTCTCACATCCTAAGCGGAACGTCCTTCCCCCCAAACCACACCGTCCCTTCCTTCTGCTTTTCTTTTGACACAAGGTCTCGCTAATTTGGCCATGCTGGCTTTAAACTCGTTCTGTAACCCAGTGAGCGCTCCACCTGTGATCCTCCTGTCTCGGTGTCCTCAGTAGTAGGGACAACAAGCCTGGCGAAAAGCTTCAAATGTGACTGATGCAGCTCTCTCAGCAGACTCCAAACACGTTCGCTCCTTCTTCCCTGTTTGTTCTCCTGTGGTCACTGTCTTATCTCTTTGAGGTTTTGTTTGATATAGGGTCTCGCTGTGTAGCCCAGACTGGCCTCAAACTAAGGACCGCTCTTCCTGGGTGTTGCAATCACAGGCATGTGGTGCCATGCCTGGAGAGCGGATATTGTTTCAAAGCTGGTTCCCTTCAAGCTTCCAGAAGGCCGCCGAGCCACAGGTGATGTCTTCATACATGCCAGGAGGAAGGAGCAAGGACTTGGAAACTGGGAAGTGTAAGGGCTCCACTTCAATCTGATGTAGTTAACTTACATTGAGATGTTAGAAAAAAAATGATCTTAGACGCTAGCAAAACCGTTTTAGATCGAGTCTGGATATAACTGTTTCTACCTAGCTTCCTAAAACGGCACAGTGATGAGCAAGGGTGGGGAACTGGAGGTGGGGTGGGAGAGTGGGATTGGGGAGATCAGAGGGTGGGGAGGGGTGTTGGCTAGGCATTACTTATTTTTGTAATTGAGGAGGATAACAAGAGTGAGTTGCATTGTCGTTTAATTTGTCTCTAAGTGTAAGCTGAAAACGCATAGAGCCACTCTTGAAATTGTCTTGAGTCATGGAGAGTGCTCTACTGCTGCATGTGTTTAGCTCCTCAGCAGGAGTGGAGCTCTTCCAGGTAGCACTCTGTATGCTGAGGCTGTTCTAGAGCATTTTAGGATGACATTTGCCATAGTGTCTAGAGCTGGGTAGTGTGGTACACATCTATAGTACCAGTGCTGGGAGATTCGCAAGGTCTAAGCCGCTCAGCCTGGACTACATGAGGAATTTCTGGTTAGCCTGGACTACACCGTGAGACCATGTCTTTAAAAAATCAATTAATTTAAAAAAGATAGGTAGGTAGGTAGATGATAGATAGATAGATAGATAGATAGATAGATAGATAGATAGATAAAACACGGGCTCAGTGTGCCACAGCAATGCAAAACAGAGGCAAGACCCTGACTTTGACAAGCTGGAAGTGATGGGAAGGCTCTTGGTTGAATAGTCTCCAGATGACAAAGACTTCTTACATAACTACCTGAAACCAACCGCTTCTGGTCCAGGAACCAGGTCCCTGGACTCTGTTTTTCATGCCCAGTTGGATTTGCATTCTACGCCAGCCAATCTGCTGTGCAGCGTAACTATACTTCCTGGAGAACTGGGGACACAAAATAGTGACAGAGGCCACAGCTCGCAGTGTAAGGATTGGCAATCCTGTCATACTGAGACATAAGACTTTGGAATAAGACGAAGGAAAAATCGGTCAGTTCAGTTTTACCATTCACATACCGACTTGTTTCTCTTTTTACTTTCTGAGACATGGTTTTATTGTGCTTTCGTTTTCCTTAATGTTGGCTGAAGAATTTGTCATCAGTGTAATTAAATGTCTTGGAAACTCTGTGCCATCAGTTTTATCGATAAAAGATGTCAGTAACCTTGCACATACCTGGTGACCTTGGAGATACTGCAGGTGTCTGTCAAGTCCATTCATTGCCCAGATGTGCTCAGCATGGGCGAAAACAGTACATATCGCCAGAAGAGTGAGAAGGAGGTAGAAGAACACAGAGAAAACTACTGGGGGACAGTAATACTAACGTCAATGTCACATGACACATGAGACAGACAGAAAACCCATGGGGAATGCTTGCCTTAAGCAATCTCTGGTGGTGGTGGTGGTGGTGGTGGTGGTGGTGGTGGTGGTGGTGGTGGTGGTGGTGATGGTGGTGATGGTGGGTGATGGTGGTAATGGTGGTGGATGGTGGTGGTGGTGGTGGTGGTGGTGGTGATGGTGGTGGTGGTGGTGGTGGTGGTGGTGATGGTGGTGATGGTGGTGGTGGTGGTGATGGTGGTGGTGGTGGTGGTGATGGTGGTGATGGTGGTGGTGATGGTGGTGGTGGTGGTGGTGGTGGTGGTGATGGTGGTAGTGGTGGTAGTGGTAGTGGTGGTGGTGATGGTGGTGGTGATGGTGGTGGTGGTGGTGATGGTGGTGGTGGTGGTGATGGTGGTGGTGATGGTGGTAGTGGTGGTAGTGGTAGTGGTGGTGGTGGTGGTGGTGGTGGTGATAGTGGTGATGGCGGTGACGGTGGTGGTGGTGGTGGTGATGGTGGTGATGGTGGTGGTGGTGGTGGTGGTGATGGTGATGGTGGTAGTGGTGGTGGTGGTGATGGTGATGGTGGTGATGGTGGTAGTGATGGGTGGTGGTAGGGATTCTTTTCAAACCACAGTGTTAGCCAAACTAAGAAATAAAGAGACAAAAGTAAATATGCCAGGTTTAGACAATAGTAGCTCAAAGAAACCTAAGGTCAGCCCTGAGGGTGGAGAAAATATGCTGGTTAGGCATTGTTCTCCGGAGCTCGGCTGCAGAGTCACTGCAGCTTGTGAAGGACACCTACCTTTGTAAAGCAGGAACCATGCCTTCAGGACACAGACATTGATTCTATAATCCATCCTAATGGTGTTTCTCTATAACCCGTGACCTGCACATGCTCTGGTTGACCATTTTGCTGGCTTTGCTCATAACAGGGGCCTTGATCTTTCACCCTTTGCAGTTTTTTCTTCTGGTACCTTTGTTTCCTTGTCTGACTTGAAGCTGTCCTTACCCAGGGGGCATCACTTTTCTTGCAGCCCTGGTGCTGTGTACCAAAGTCAGGAAGAAAAGATGTCACCTCTTAGGGTACTGGTGCAGCCCCAGGTCATTGCTGTCAAATGTTCTGCCCTTTGGAAACCCAAGAATTATTGTCCTTGTTCACTGGCCTGGATATTTCCTCTCCTTGGCAGAGAAGAGCCTGATGCTGTGTGAGATAAATGGAGTGGTGACCTCAGGGCAAGGTTCTACCCAGCTAAGCTTCAAACTTGTGAAAAGGAATTAAAGAAAAGCATAAAAGGTGAAAGAAGCCATCAAAAGCAGAAAGCCAATGAAAATGTATTTGAGTAAGGGGCCCAAGTTCCAGGCCCAGCAAGCAGCAGATCTTGGCTTCTTTGACCACGTTCTTCCGGCTTTAGAGTCAAGGACACAAGAAAGGGGTTGTAGAGTCTCTCCCTGTGGCTAAGGAAAGCTGTTGAGGTCCCTGCTTGGGTACACAGAGAGACCGTCGTGTGAAGTTGTGAAGACGGAGCCTGGATTTTGTTGGAGACCTCAAGATGCTAGAGAGGCCAGAGTTCTGGGGTATCTGTCGAGGAAAGCTGTTATGCTAGCAGGAAGTGGATCCAGTGCAAGAGAGAGAAATGTGTTGCAGTCAACAAAGCTGAGAGAGTTGGAGACCTGGAGTGTGCTTTGACGTCAGACTTGGAGATGCAGAGTTTGGAGTTTGCCCTGCTGGTTTCCAGTCTTGCTTTGGCCCAATATTTGCTCACTGTGCTCCCCTTCCTCCCCTTTGAAGTGGCAACATCTACTCTGTGTTATTGGTATGTTGGAAGTATGTGATCTGTTCTTTGATTCTTATTTTATAGCGGTTACAGTTGAGAGATTGCCTTGAGTACCACAAGAGACTTTGAAAATCGAGCCTTTTGTTTTTGTTTGGTTGGTTTTCTTTTTTGTTTTTTGAGACAGGATTTCTCTGTGTAGCCCTCCCTGGATGTTCTGGAACTCTCTGTAGACCAGGCTGGCCTCTGCCTCTCAAGTACTGAGGTTAAAGGTGTGTTGCTGCTGTTGCTGTCACCACCACCACCTGCCCAATCTTTGGACTTTTAAACAGTGTTGAGATGGTGATAGAATATAGGGATTATAGAAGGAGTTTAAGCCAGCAACATGGCTGGGAATACAGACAAACCCTTATCACACACCTTTAATCTCTCTGGCTGGAATATAGAGACAGGTTACAGAGACAGGTCACAGAGACAGTTTACAGAGACAGGTCACAGAGACAGCTTACAGAGAAAGGTTACAGAGACAGCTTAAGGAGACAGCTTATAGAGACGACAGGTTACAGAGAGAGAACAAGTTAGACACAGGTGAAGACAAAAAGAGGAAGAGAATAAGAAGGATCCAGAAGATTAGAACAGATTGCCAAAGTTAGCATGAGGCCAAGCAGAGCATTCATTCAGTCAGAGGCTGATAAAGATGTCAGATTCAGTCTGTCAGCTTGGAGTTTGAGCCAGAACAGCTGAGTTGAACCAGCCAGCTAGAGTTCAGAAAGATCTAGAAAGGGTGAGCTTATTCAGCAGTAAGTCTCAGAGGATGAGAACACTCTAGGCCTAGGTTAGATTGTATGAAGGCTTAGGTTAGCAGACAGAGTAACCCTTTCACATGACAATTACATCGAGGAAATAAAAGTTGTTTTTATAAGAGCTTTTTGGAGTTGAACTAAGTTCATTTGGCATTATGATATGGTGACAAGCCTCTGGGGGCAGGGAATGGAATGTGGTGGTTTGAAGGAGAATGACTTCTAGAGCGCATGGATTTGAATACTTAGTTACCAGGAAGCATCTCTATTTGTGAAGAATTAAGAAGTGGCTTTGGCATGGGAGAATAGCAAAGTAGAAGGATCCAGAGGGTCCTAGAAACCTACAAGTAGAACATTATGATAGGCAGATTTGGGCCCAGGGGTCCCGCTCAAACTAAGGCACCAGCCAAGGACAATACAGGCCGTAAACTTCAAACCCCTACCCAGATCTACCCAATGGGCAGGACATTCTCCACAGTTGAGTGGAGAGTGGGATATGACTTTCACACGTACTCTGGCACCTCATATTTGACCATGTCCCCTGGAGGGGGAGACCTGGTGGCACTCAGAGAAAGGACAGCAGGTTACCAAGAAGAGACCTGATACCCTATCAGCATATACAGGGGGAGGAAATCCCCCTCAGTCACAGTCATTGGGGAGGGGAGTAAGGGGAAAATGGGAGGGAGGGAAAAATGTTGTTGTTTCGAGACAGGGTTTCTCTGTGTAGCCTTGGATGTCCTGGACTCACTTTGTAGACCAGGCTAGCCTTGAACTCACAGCGATCCTCTTGCCTCTGCCACCTGAGTGCTGGGATCACAGGCATGCGCCACCATGCCCAGCTCTCAGCCTCCTCTTATCACTTCCCCTGGCCTCCGGTCTATGCCAAGAGCTCCCAAATTCACACAGTAGCCCAACCTTTAATCTGCTGAGTCATTCAAATACCTGCTGTACAGGAACGCACAGTACATGGCTTGTTCAGAACAAGACCTATGGCCATTCTTTCTGTGCTAAAGAGGTTTGAATTTTGCTGGGCATTGGTGGCACACAGGGAGTTCCAGGACAGTCAGAGGTATTACAGAGAGAAACCCTGCCTCGGGGGTGTTGGGGGGGAGGGATTTTTGAATTTTATTTGTTTATTTGTTTTCTCTTCCAGATTCACTCTTTCCCCCAAGAGGCTATCTTGGTTACTGTAGTCACTGGCTTCCATCCAAGTTTGTCCACTGGAATTCTTTGGAGGAGAATGGAACCTAGAGTCAGTGAGGACAGATGTTTATCTGTTTAGTGTCCTCTCTTTGAGCTTGCCACAGGCTGAGTCCCTGGGCTGAAGTCACTGCTTCTCCTTATGGGACCTTCTCCACATGACTCCCCCCCTAATGTCTAGAGGAGCAGTTCTCAACTGCTCAACTGCTATTAGCTCCTGGTTCTTGCTTTCTCTCTTTCCCCCTCTTTCTTCTTCCTCTTCCTCCTTTCTCCCTCTACCCCGTTATAAATAGCAATCTCTTTAATTAACCCTGGTTGGAGCATATCCCTGCTTCTTGTTGATACCCTAGTCAGGGTTACTAACATCGGGAGTTACATCAAGAACCACACCCTCAAAATGGACTCTGGGCTTGGTTGGTTGTGTTGCAGAACCCAGGAATAACCTGTGGGGAACAGGGAGGTGTGAAACATGACGCAGACCTGGATGCAGTAGTGTCACTTTAAAGAAAACTGTCAGTTGTTGCTGCTTGAGATGAAGAGTAAACTGGGGACGAGACACTGGGAAAAATACACAACTGTGACCCTTGATCGCTTTGTCAAAGGCCGCAGAGTTACCTGGCTTCCTTTTAACGCTCCAGAGAGCATACATGGTGGCCGAGATATGTTAAAACAAAACAAAACAAGACCTATGAATCGATATTGAACTGCATCTGTGGGTAGTCCAGCATCCATGGTACCCTTGAGAGTTTTTCAACAATCTACAATTGTTACTGTTAACAACCAGGATCTAATGTCAAGTGTTGGTTGTAGAGCCAATTAAAGTCAACCAAACCAAGTTTCCTTTTCTTTCTTTCTTTCTTTCTTTCTTTCTTTCTTTCTTTCTTTCTTTCTTTCTTTTTTCTTTCTCATTGTTGTTTGTTTTTTGAGACAGGGTATCTCCGTGTAGCCTTGACTGTCCTGGACTCACTTTGTAGATCAGGCTGGCCTCAAATTCACAGCGATCCACCTGCCTCTGCCTCCCAAGTGCTGGGATTAAAAGGGTATGTTACCACTGCCTGGCTTCAAACCAGGTTCTTATACTGATGAGAGGCATTTGTAGGACCTGGCTGAGGCTGAGAACTATACTCTTCAAGGCCTCTTTCTAGAATAAAAAATAAAACAGCAAACTCTTGGGGGGTGAGGGCCAGGGCTCTGTTCTTTCAAAATGAATTGTTTGTACATGAAACAAACAAACAAACCCAAACCAAACTTGTATGCACAGTGGAGTTTAGGAACTGCAGCGTGCAACAACTGTTCACAGGTTTCAACATCACCGGGGATCTGGTTGAGTCACGGGGTCTGATTTAGTTCTCCAGAGTGTCTGATGGTCTGCTGTGCTCTTAGGTGATCTTGACGTTCTGCTTGACTGTAAACTACAGCGGGGCTGAAGGAGCCAAGAAGCCTGCAAGGAAAGTGAATCTGTAGGGGAGCTAGCTGTTCGCAGGAAAGCGAAGCTGCCTTGGCCAGACACCCTTCAGGTCTCACTGAACAGGCTGTGTCTCACCAAGGTAAGAAAACTGGATGATGGAAGAGGGGTGCCAGGTCCTAGAGTGGCTCTGAGGTGACTCTCCTGTCACCAGAGGAGAAGGTGGTGCTACGGCTGTGAATTACCTTTGCTCGTCTTCACGGGGCCATCAGAGACATGGCAAACACAATATCTTGTTTTACTTGTCATGCACGGAGGCGGATGCAGAGGTCTGTGGCAACAGCTAATTGAGAACATCTGTGGGTCTCCCCAAGATTAGAGAGCACAGTCGGTATTTCTCAGGGTGACTGGGAGCTGGGGAAAGGGAAACAACTAGAAATGCTACGTACAGTTTACCTTAAGAATAATGGCTGTGGAGTTCAGATGAAAATGGAGTCTTGATTGAATTTAGCTAATAGGGCAGGAGTCCGGTGAGACCTGCAACCCACGTGATTATCTTTCCCAGAGTGCATAAATGTATGGCATGAAGAGCAAGGCCTAGTAACTGCCATGGTCCGTATGTTGGTTCGCTAAGGACTGTTGTAGTGAGAAGAGCCAAAATGGCCGCCTCATGTCACTCCCAACCCCAGATAGAAAATAAAAACCATATTTTATTCTGCTCACCATGGGTCAACTTTCCTTTGAGTTTCAACTTTCAGTATTTTATCCTGCAGGTTTTCCTGAATGGAGTCCTTTAGGTTTGCATCTCTTTGGTCCTGGCTTGTTTGGGACATTATTCGTTACCTCAAATGAGAGAAATGGAGTAGGTCTCATTATTGCATATTGAATCTCTTCTTTTAAAAAGAAACAAATCATAAAGTAAAAGATATTGGTCTTAGAATGTAGGCATAAGGTTACTGTGTAATTCAAATGCTGATTTCTGTACCCCTCATAGTTGGTTGCAGTCTGGGTTCTGAGAATCTCCTGTCTCAATGTTGTGTAAACACTGCTACCCAATTGTCCCCTGATATGCCAATAAAGCAGCTTACAGCCAATCGCTGAGCAGGAGAGAGAATGGGGCTGGTCTTCCTGCCAGCCAAGGGAGGAGGGGTTGGAGGAGGAAGTAAGGGATTCAGCCACAGGCAGAGGTCCAGCAGACATCAGGCGAAGGAGCTGGAGAACAGAATGCCATTGGGTGCTAGTATCTCGGAGATTTACACTGGGAGGAAGTGAGTCTAACCTAGAGGGTTAGGAATAATTACTGCTCAGGATTGTGCTGTAAAACTTTATAAACAAATAATATAATAGAGTCTCAATTATTTAGGTGATAGTCCAGTTAAAAAAGAAGCTGAGGGAAAAAAGCCCCACAATTTTATAAAAATAACTTTAACAATAGACAAATAGCAATATAGCAATAGCAAAATAGGAAAGACGGCAGACTAAAACTCGTCTTTTTCCATCTATGTCTATTCACCTACATTTGAATTTATGTCTATGTTTATCTCACGTAGAATAATTCTGTTTCTATTTTTTTGTGGCACATTTTCTTAATAGTTTATTGTAAACTCTATGTTATAGTATAGAGATCATTTTATAGACTTTTAATTAAAATATTTATGGTGAGTAGCAGTGGATTAGCAGGGACTTGTAAGGAATGTCATAGGAAGAACCTCTGTACTATTTCTCCAGGTCTCAGGTTCCTTCAATAGCAGCACATTTTTGTTGTTGTTGTTGGCTTTTGTTTTTTGTTCTTTTAGACAAGGTCTCACATGTTCCAGGCTGGCCTTGAATTCACCATGTAGTTGAGGGTGGCCTTGAACCTCTGTCCCACTTGCCTTCATATCCCTACTGGGGTTATAGGCATATGCGATGGTGCTTGGTTTATGCTGGGAATTGAGCCCAGAGCATCATGCGTGCCAGACAAGCGCTATACCAAAGGACCTGCTGGTGTCTTAAAAATCTTCAGTACAGCTTCACAATGGAAAATTGTTGGTATTGATCTGATCCGTTCATCTTCTCCAGGCTCTCCTTGTTGTTTTAAAAACTCACTTGTGTATATCTGCACTTTGTGCTCAATGCTACACATTTTTTTAAAAATCAGATGCTCAGATTCACATACTGGCTGCTGTAGTCAAGACAAGTAAGTCCGTCACACAGCACCCCTAATGCTGCCCTTTTGAAACCACGTCTACTTTTATTCCATTTCTTCCCTTCCCTCTCATCTGCTCTCCATTTGTGTACCTTGGTCACCTCAGAAACATTAACTGGATGAAACTGTGTTGTTTGTATGCTTTTAGAATTGGCTCTTTGTCCATCATAACTTCACTGGGATCCACCCAAGTTGTGCTCATCAACATTGTTATTGCTTTCCAGTGCTCTGTGACGGGGAGGCAGCACAGCTTGGCCAGTCAACTTTTTTCAAACATGTGTATTGTTTTTAATTTGGAGCTACTAGGAAAAAAAAAAAAAAAAAAGAATGCTGTGAACATTCACACACATATGTTATATGGACACAGTTATTTTTTTTTTCTGGGATAAATGTCCAAGAATACAGTTCCTAGGTTGTATGGTAATTGCATGATTAGATGCAAACTGTCTTGTCTGTTTTATGTTGTTGCTTAGCCAATACCACAGACTAAGTGAGATATAAGGAAAAGCTATTTGTTTCACAGTTCTGGCATGACACCTGTTTATGACCTTGCTAGTGGGATCCTGAGGTGGCATCATATGATGTCTTTGTATGATGGTGCATGCACACACGAGCATACCTGGGCACGCGCCTATTCCTGTGTGCCAACCTGCTCTCCCTCCTGTAAAGACACATTCACTTGTGATGTCTTTGTCTCACTCCCAAGGCTCTGCCTCTAAGCACCGTAGTGCGAGGAAGTGTCCACCCTCACCATAGACTCAATTTCAGCAGAGACCCCTTTGAAAATGCACATACATCTTACCCCACTGTTTATGATACCTATATTATATAGAGTGTGTATTTTCTAAGATGTCTGTGTACCAGGATGTTCTTTGCAGGATTATGTACACGAGGGGGAAATGAAACAACCAAATATATATGGCACAATGTTCTGTCTCCTTTTGTTTATTTCTTATGTTTGTCCCTCAGGTGAACACTGTCATGCTGTTTTACTCTGAAGTTACTACAAGAATTAGAATTCTGCTTTTTTTTTTCCTCCACAGATTTCCATTCTCACGTATCTTCTGTTGGCCCTGCTGAGCTCTTTGTCTCTTATGGGTTCAGAGGCAAAGCTATAAAATGTTGACTTTTTATTTGTTCATCCACTCCTTGGACATGGAGCCTAAAACTTTAAAATGTTTGTATGACCAAATCTGTCACATTCTCATTTAATTCTTCTTGTCTTGCTTGGTAAGGATTTTCTTCCTTCTGCCTTGGTCTCATTCTTATTTTAGTAGAGTTATGGTGTGCATACTGGTTTATAAATCACTTCAGATTCTTTTTAAACAGGTAAGGGATATATAGACACTTAAATAAATAAAAAGTGCTCTATGAGCCATGGAAGGTACTTTTTACTTATTCCAGACTGTCATGATTCTTGAGTAATGTAAATCTTGCTGTGCCAAATGCATTTCCACGTGATGATGGAAGGAGTAATTATATCACAACTTTAAAGGATTTCTAGCACCAAGGGAAAGACACTGTTTATACACGTTGCTAATGATGTGTTTGCACACCTTGAAACTGCTCAAGTTTGTGTGTGTGTGTGTGTGTGTGTGTGTGTGTGTGTGTGTGTGTGTGTGTGTGTTTGTGTGTATTAGCAACATGGCTTGTCCTGACTTCCTCTGAGAAGAAATTAAAGGAGAAATCATGGTTTTTATTTTTGGCGGGGACATGGATGAGGCAAAGACTTGACTAGCTATGAGCTGGGTGAAGAGCTTGCCCTCCCGAGATCTGCAGCTGTGGTGGCTAGCAGAGGGGTGAAAAATGATGCAAAGCATTTGCTCAGAATATAAGCACAAGCAACCACTTAGTGAAATCATTTGGCCCTGGCAACAAGAAAATGAAGTCATTTGGGAGAAACAAAAATAAAACAAAGACATGAAAATGGAGATTAGGTCCACATGCCGGCTCATGTCTCTTTCGGAAGGAGTGGTCACAAATTTTTGATCCTCAAAAGCAACCACATATTAAATCCATTTAACTAATTTGGACATACTTGCCACTTACCACAAAGAAAATAAATTATAGTGGACTGTAGACTGGTGACTAGAAAGCCAGCTCACCTAAAATGAAAGGGGCTGTTACGTAATCGGTGTGCTGCGCCAGTCCCCATGGCCTGGTTAGCCTCGGGAAGCTCTTCGTTTCAAATGAATGCCCATTTAGTGAAATTTCGTATAATTTCCCCCTAGAACTACCCTGCTCAATTACAGCAGAGTCGATTCTGCTAATCACAGGCTGCATCGTTTGGTGCCTGAGAATGGTCATTTGCATGAGGTCCTGTTTTTATACCCGCTCAGGTTTGGGTGGAGCGTTAGGGAAGATGTGTTGGGAGGTTGACACGATTCTCTTCTTTTTTCCTGACAGGTATGAAATCTCTGTAAGAATGTGATCACAGAATGGACCAGCTTTCTGTGCTCATCCCACCAGCCCCTGTCATGTTATAGATGGAGAGCTAAGCATTAAGGGTTGTGACTAGCCTGACCTCAGACCAGGGAGTTTTTTTTTGTTGGTCACCCCCTCCCCACCCCGGTGACTACAAAATGCATGCCCCCCCCCAAAGCAGGCTGGCCCATTTCAGGTAACTCAGACATTTTCATCATCTCTCGTGGGTCTACTCCTGCGCTGCTTGCTTATGCTTTCTCTCTCAGTTTTTGCTGGTGACTGGGCTTTGGGAACAGTGGGCTAAAGGTCACAGACTTGTTCGTTGGAGACAGGGTGAGAAAAGGGTGACTCCTACTGAATTGAGAACTTTAAAAAAAAAAAAATCCCCAAGTCTTAAATATTTTCACAGGCCCTTGAGAAGTTCCGAGGAGGCTCTGGATGTGAGCAGGAGTGGAATGCTGCTAGGGCTGTGCTCTTGTGAAATTCCTGCCTTCACCCTGGACTCTCTGGACTAGGCTTCATGGTATGGTAAGGAGATTCCAGACGGGGAAGACTTGCTAAGGATGAAAAATTGGAAAACTTTGGGGCACACCGAAATTTTCTTTTTTCTTCCTTGAGCACCCTGTCACTGAGCTACACTCCCAGCCTTATATAATATCATTTGATTGAAGACCATTTGAAGTTTTATTCGCAAGATCAAATTTCGCTGCTCGTTCTGTAGGCTCAGTCGGTCTTCTTCCCTTTCTCCTACTGCCCTTAACCCGTTAGTGTGAACTTACAGATGTTGCGTTCAGGGCCCTCAGACAGACGTGCCAATTCTTTGTCTATGTTTGTTCCACCTTCCTGACAGCACTGGGTTTCTTTTAAAGAATTCCTTTTCTCTACACGGTATCGCTTTGTGTGTCTTCCCTCCCCTTAGGAGTCCTGTCTCTTCTAGATCTGAGAGTTGTTAAGGTTTTCTGGATGCTTCCATCATGAGCAAGTAACAGAGGGCCGCAGGGGTGGTTGTCAGGAAAGTTCCAGGCAGACTAGTCTCTCCCTGGGTCCTGCCCACTGTCAGGCCTGGCACTTGACTCTCTCAGTTCTGTCAGTAACTTGATACTTTTCAATACATCCCTTCTCCACTCTGCCACTTGCAGCCAGCAGTCTTCACAGGAGATCCTTTGCCTGCAGGGCCATCAGACGTGAGCTTACAGTGTTGTTTTCAAATGCATTCCATCCAGAGTATCCCAGAAGTGGCCTAGGTTAGCTCTTTCCCTGCTGGTGGTATAGTCTCAAAGACTGGCTTTCTTTCAGTTGATACATAAAGTATTTCTGTAGTTTTCTAGCCCCCCATTTATCATTAAAACAGAAGACCTAATCAGATCTCTACTGTCTCAGCTGTCACTCACATGAGCCTCTATTCTCCTACCAGGACCCCTGGTGCAGTAATCTACTCCCCTGAGACAAATATATTACACAATGCTTGTCTACTGGGAGAGATAAAATTGAAAATGTTAAAACCACTCACTGTTTGCAAAGATATGAAAATGTCTATAACATGTTTGCTGGTGGGAGTATAAAAACCAGGCACCCAGGAAGGAGACTGAGGCAGTAGGGTAATGAATTTGAAGCTGGCCTTGCTTCAGCAAACAACAACAAAAAGTATAATCATTTTGGAACTCTGATAGATTTTAGGAAAATTAAATGTATTTCTACAATTTAATAATCACACTCCTACATGTATTACTAAAAAAAAATCATTGCATAAATACAAAAATCTTATAATAGAACATTCATAGAGACTTTAGTTGAAAGACTTCAAAACTAAAAATGGCCCAGATGTCTATCAGCAGAAAAATGATAAAGAAATTATATGCCGGGGCTGGAGAGATGGCTCAGTGTTTAAGAGCACTGGCTGCTTGTCCAGAGGTCCTGAGTTCAATTCCCAGCAACCGCAAGGTGACTCACAACCATCTGTAATATAATCTGGCGCCCTCTTCTGGTGCGCGTATAGACAGTGTATTCATATACACAAAATAAATAAATCTTAAAAAAAAAAAAAAAAAAGAAAGAAAGAAAGAAATTATAAGCCATCCATAAAGTTCTCTACAATGTTAGAAATGGACAGGTTGCTGGAACATACCATAGCATGTGTGGATTCACAAAGAATTTCATTGAGCCAAAGCAGCTAGGGCCTGAAACAACAACATTTATATGAAACTGAAGAACAGATATAACTCAGCTGTGGCAACGGAAGTCAGAACTCTGTGGAGGACTACAGCATTGAAACTACGTGGTCACAGGAGTTTCAGGGTTGTACACCCATATAAAAGAATCATTAGGGACCAGAGAGATGGCTCAGCAGTTAAGAGCCAATGGCTGCTCTTCCAGAGGCTCCAGGTTCCCAGCACCCACATGGCAGCCCGCAACCATCTATAACTCCAGTTCCAGGGGAGCTGATGCCCCCTCTGGCCTCTGAGGGTGCCGGGTGCATGCTGATACACATGTAGACAAAACTCTCATTCACATAGAATAAATAAAAAAATTTTAGAAATGTTAAAAAAGGTTATTGTTTTTTTAAAAAAATGCATCATCTCCATTTCTATGAAAAATAGAAATGAGTAAATAAAATAGTCACATTGGTAACCACCTTCCTCTTTTCTCTTGTGAATTCTGTAGCCTGTCAAGACTAATCTCAGCAGGAGAGTTTGAAAACCTGTGCTTCCGCTCCACTCTTTGTTTAGGAAGCCAAAGAGCTTTCCCTTCTACGAGCATTTTTGATGTTCAAAGGGGGATCAGTTGGCAAAAGTAATGATTAACACAAAGAAATGACTAGCTTAATGGGTGGGCGTTTAGGCGCCAATAGAGCATGTATTTTAGGTTAACGGAGGGTCAAGAAAAGCTTCTAGAGTCTTACAAAGTGAATGGGTGGAAATGAATAACAAACTCATGTAGATACTTTTGTTGAGGCCCAGGTATAGCCAGAAGCCTTGGATCTTATGCTTCTGTGGTGGGAGAATTGGTTGGCTTGTTTCCAACAGACAGGAGGAAGACTTCCGATTCTAGGGACAGACCTTCCTCTTAAAACTGGTAGTGGGAGTTTCCTGGTGCAAAACAGGAGCCCTCCCATCCCCACTATGAGCTAGAGCAGACCCTGACCCTAAACAGCTGGGAGAAGTAACAAGATCTGTGCCCCCTCTCCCCACTAACATTCTTTCTCACACCCAGGGTTAAGGGGTTGGTGGAAAGGAAATAGGAGCTTCAATGTCCCAAATAAAATAGAGTTAAAAAAAATAAAAGAGTGTCAAAAGAAACCCCATCTCAAAAATAAGTAAGTAGATAAACAAAATAATTAAGGAATACAAGAGGGTTGAATTCACTCTTATAAGCCCACTTTTAAGATAACTAACCCATTCCCATGATAGAATGAACTAATTCACAGAGGCGGAACCCTTATGACCCAATAACTTAAAACAAAACAAAACAAACACAGAAAACAACAACAAACCTTTTATAATGTGTGTGCATGAAAGCGCAGGAACGCCATGGTGCGTACGGCAAGATCAGAGGACTTCCTTCAGGAGTTAGTTCTCCTTCCACCACGGAGTCCCAGGAGTCCCAAGGATGTAACTTGGGTTGTCAAGATTGGTGGCAGGCACCTTAATCTACTGAGCCATCTCACTGATTACAAATATGTAACCCAAGCTGGGCTTCAACTTGTGATCCCCCTGCCTCTGCCTCTTCAGTATTCGCCACTATGACCAGCCTAATCAGCTTTTATGATGTGCCCATAAGCAAACTCCTGATAGTTGAATTATTTTCTAATATTTGAATGCCTTCAAACCGTAGTGTCTCTCATGGAGCATGTGAGCAGGGTAGCCTCTCGGCTCTTTTGCTCTCTGCTCCCGCCCTCTTTTACGCCTTCAACGGCATAGTGGCTTTCTTAAAGTTCCATCTGATTACATCCGGCCTCAGCTTGAAACAGTTCAACAGCTCAACGCCATCTCTTAAAGGTTCCCCGCTCCTTTATATAGCCTCAAAGAGCTCGTCGTTATCTCGTCCCCGTGTACAGCTCCTGCCTCACTTATTTTGCAAATAACGAGTGGCTATGTTTAGTAAATGCCAGTTTTAATCTTTTCACTTTAAGAACCCTAGGATGGTACCGGTTGTGTTTACACAAGCCAGCCCCAAGAGGACCTGCTGTACAAAAGTGCCAGTTGCCCAGATGGCCCAGAAAGAGCTCATTTGTCCAAGCACCACAGTGGTCTGTACCATCTTTGCCTGTGAAATGGGGGTGGGCAGGTGGAATCCTCTTACTGAGATCCGAATAAGGAAAAGATGTTGCCCCCCCCCCCCCCCGTGACTCTGATCAAGACCCCTGCTTTTGACAATGTGCTTTCTTCTCCAAATCCTGGATTTAGAGGCCCATTTCAGATGCCAATATTATAGCCCACTTGGTCTTGGGAATGAATTAGGTTTGGTGTTCCAATTTTTGAAAGCATCCTTGCTCTGTCAATGTGAAGAAGAACTTGCTACCCAAAGCTGACAGGCCCTTGGGGACAGTCACGTGAAGGGGTACCAGGAGTCCAACGTCTCCTATCTTCAGAGGCCCACACAAACATAGACAACAGTTAGGAAGCCAGAGGGCCCAGTGTCTCGCTGGGGCAGGGAAACAGTACAAGAGCAGCTGCTAGCTGAAACTAAGTCGGATGTGCTGTGAGGGTAGTTCTAAATGACTAGGCCGTGGACACAGGAATGCACTTGGGGTGATGAAACTGTGACAAAGGCAGACACATGCGAAGAGCAAGGCCCCAGTCTGGAATTGGGAAGTGGATCAGATCCCAGTCATGCAGGCCAAATTGACCCCATCAGGGAGGCCTCCTAGGAGGTGGAAATTCTGTGAGTCTCCGGGTGTGAAAGGCCTGCTAAAATGCTACATCCACGAGCTACCAACAGACTGTTAATTCAGCCCGACCAGCTGGGATTGGATGATGCTAGCATCACCCAGCACAGCTCAAGGACTACGTGCGGCTGAGCCCGCGAGTAAGGGTGAAGTTGGCTGTAAGCCACAGCGGACCCCAGCTCTGGGGACAGTACTGTACTTTCCCTGGCCTCCTGTTTTGCCCTCCTCCTGCCCCCACTGATATTTGTGACACCTCTCTGTCATCTGCATTCTCCTGCTGTAAATAACCCCTGCAGAATGTGGCACAGGGCCAGCACTTACAGTAAGTGAGAGTTAAGTGGGATCCAATTGCACAAAGCTGCCAGGCAGCACAGGCCTTGGGTGTGTGCTGTGCTCTCTAACCCAGCTCCTTTCCTTCACTCCTTCACCCTCCAGGAAGGCTTTCTCTTCCTCCCTGAGCAGTGAGGGGTAGACACTGCCGCTTCCCACTCTCACTGGGAATAGCCCAAGACCCAACAAGAATCAGAAAGACAGTCTGAACCTCTTATCTCCCTTCCTCTGCCAGCTCGGGGGTTCAGCCTCCTTAACAAAACCCATCAATTTCTTCTCCCTTCTTGTCCCAGCATCAGTGGAAAAACTTGATCCAGTTGCCATGGAGATGCCACTGACTTCAGAGAGGCTGGTTATGAAAGATGAAAGCCATGTATACCTGGCTGGGCTGAGCAGCTGTCAGAAGGAGTAGGCTATGCACAGGAAGTCACTAACTTCAAGCTGTGGTCATTTAGAAGCAATGAGCTCCTCTCCTCAGCAGAGCCTGATAGTGGGGCTGAGGTTTGCCCCAGGAGAGCTGTTTTTGTCCAGGTTTTCTGTTTGTTTATTTCATGACCATCATAGTTACTGTACTTCTTTCTCTTCGTTTCCTTCTGAAAATATACAGCTCTTCAGTGGTGTGCTAGGTTAATGAGGCCTTGTGGGCAGCCCCAGGAAACCCAAAGCCTCTCATGACATCATTTCCTTTGGAAAGTGGAATTGGTAATTCGCCAAATCTCCAATGAGACTTTTTGTTTATTCATCAACAGTCTCCACCAGGTGCACAAGAGGAAAGTGGTGATGTTGAGCAACACAGTGCTTGAAGGATTGTGTGTGTGTGTGCGCGTGTGTGTGGGTGCGCGCGCATGTGCGTGCACAAAAGTGGGAAAAAAGCAGACACATTTTAAAGAACACAATGTCATGTGTGATCTTCAGAACATTGATTCATTCAGGGATTTTGTTTGGTCGTTTTTGTTTTGTTGTTTGTTTGTTTTTTCACTTGTTCAATGGAAAATTTTTGAGAGAAAAAAATGAATTCTGTGATTTTAAAAGTTTTGATTTCACAAGTTTGTTTGTTCATTTTTCTAGAACGGGCTAAGACGACTGGGTATTGAGTACAGTTTCCACATTGCAGGGTTTTTACAGAACACTTTTCCTGGGAGATGTAAACAAACATCTATCTGTTCCTTTACGGAGCACCAAGGATAAGCCAAAAGTACCAATCCACCTAGGCGGTGGTCCATTTTGGGGAGTCAATGAGTTCACTTGACTTATTTACAGAGCACGGTTGAGGGGTTACTTACAGGAGCAGGGGGCCCCAGAGCAGCTATCTCGCCCCAGAACTGACAACTTCTCCACAGCAGGAATGGAGTCCCCATAGCCTTCGAGCATCCATATGTTACAGCACCTCTCCAGATCACGATGCCACATAAGCAGGCTTGGAGATGTGAGAGGGAGTGGCCGAGAGTCTCAGGTGAGGGTCCAGCGACCCTCCCGATGTCTCCCTCCATGAAGCAAGATCAATGAGCTTGATCTCTGAAGTCCCTTACACGTGGTCACAGCTGTCTGAGCAAGGTGACAGCTGTTAGACTGGGAAGATAGCGTTCTTCAACCAGTTGGGGAGTTAAGTAGTCCCGGGACAATGTTGCAGCCGGTCCTCATTTCTGGCTTTTCTTCCTGTGGTCCAGCCGCATCTCTCCTCTCTGACACATTTCACCTTAGCTGATCCTTGCCAGTTCAAGCTCTTCTTTTGTTCTTGACGGGGAGTGTCGATGCAAATTTCCATAAAGGATTCAGAGCCTGAGTAGCTGAGTCGGTGTGAAGCAGGCACAACCTGGGCCTGTGCTTAGAGATGGCTCGGGCCAGGGCATGTTTCCAGTTGGCCTGTCTGTATTGATGGTATCTCAGCATTTGCCTATGGTCTGGGCAGGAGCTCCTCCCTGGCTTGACTGCCTGGCACTGGGAAACAAAGGTGGAGAGTGCAGCTAAGGAACCAGGAGTAGCTGTCATCCGTACTTCCGGGGCATGCTATTCATATCCAGAACTCATGACAGAAGGGCCTCGGAACCTTCCTTCGGAGCATCGCCACCCACAGGCAAGCAGCCTTCACCTTCCCCACGCATGGGCACGTTCGGCTGCTGTCACCTGTCAACGTAATGTGTCAATAAGCTGATCCTTCCCTGAGTCATCCTCAGATCATTTCCCCCCTCAGGGGGAGCACAGGTTTGCATGTTTTGCTGAAAAAAGTTCGGGAGTCCCATTGATGGCGTCCCATCATATGGAGGGCAGATATGTAGTAACCAGTTACACAAAACATCGTGGGGAAAGGGGTAATCTCCATTCATTGAACAGTTACCTTCTGCCATTGTTTATATAGATCAAGCACGCACTCCTCTAAATATTAGATCTGCCTTCAAGGAATATATATTAACTTTTCTTAAAACTATTTATCTTGAAATATTCTTTCTACATAGTAAACATCGCCCATTTTCTTTATTTATTTTGCAATGGGGCAGGCACATGCATGCCACTGTGAGAGTATGGAGGATGGGGGACGCGTCACGTCTTCCACCATTCGGGTCCTGGAGATCCGACCCTCAGGCTTGGTGGCGAATGCCTCTGCCTGCTGAACCACCTCACCAGCCCCCAGCTGTTAAGTGTACAGGTCGTGTTTTGACACAGCATGGGATAGTATGACCTTCACCCAAATCAAGGCATAGAAAACTTTGTCACACAAATTATCCTTACCTTCCCGCCAGCCACCAGCAACAAATGATCTGATTTCTGTCTCTATCCTTTCGCTTTTGGTAAAATGTCGAGGAACATGCATTTCAGTACGAAGTACAGCCAAGTAACGAAATAGGAATTGACATTCGCAGGTAGGCGAGAGCTCTGAAGAAGGCATAGCTGTGCTATGGAACATGGGAGTTAAGAGGAGAGCTTCCGATCTGAGTTCTGGGGGGGCCAACAATCAGTCACGTGAGAGGAGGTGAGCGGAAAGAGCTGTATAAATAGTGTGCGCAAAGGCTCACCTAGGACCTCAACACTTGCATAGCTCAAGGATTAAGGAGGTGTCAGAGAAAACAGTTTAATCAACAGGGATCTTTATAAGTTTCGTTTGGCCTTTGTGCCCTACGGCGAGCCACCACCTAGGGACTCACTAAGTGAGGCAAGCAAGAGACAGGATCTAATTTGCATATTGGAAGGATAATTCCACACTCATGGAGGAATCAGTGGCAAGGCAGAACAGGGAACCTGAGATGAGTCCAGGAGCCTCAGCCACGGAGTTGGTCGGCAGTGGGAGGAGGGGGTGAGGCCGGGAGCCTCAGCCACGGGGATGGTCGGCAGTGAGAGGAGGGGGTGGAGCCTGGAACCTCAGCCACGGCGGTGGTCGGCAGTGGGAGGAGGGGGTGGAGCCGGGAGCCTCAGCCACGGAGGTGGTCGGCAGTGGGAGGAGGGGGTGGAGCCGGGAGCCTCAGCCACGGAGGTGGTCGGCAGTGGGAGGAGGGGTAAATGCAGTAGGTCTCTAGGAGGCAGCGTAGCAGGACCTAGTTATGTAGTGGTGAAGAGTGCGAGGGGGGAAGGCTTGAGAATGTTTCTCTGACTTCTAGACTGGATGCCTGTTCCAAAATAAAAATGGTGGCGTTACTGAGGGGGAGAAACATTGCTGCTGAAGCAGCTTGGCAGAGACATGAGGTCTGAGACGTCACATGAGGGGGCGATGTCCAGTGGGCAACTGCATGTGCCAGCCTACATCTCAGAGAAGACATCCTGCTTCGTTCTCTGTAAAGAAACTTCTAGGTTCTTCTACAGCCTGATAGGGAACCAAAGGACTTCTCCCATCAAGAGGAAGTTACTGTTTTTCTTTCTTTGTTTCTTTCTTCCTTCCTTCCTTCCCTCCTCTTCCTTCTCCTTCTTTTCTTTCTCTCTTTCTATTTTTTTCTGAGAAAAGGTTTCTCAGTGTAGCCCTAAATGTAGCTCAGGCTGGCCTGAGCTCTGAGTTCTGGGATTACAGGCATGTACCACCACACCCGGCCAAGAGGAATTTTTTTCATTAAGTAGAATTTTCTTCCTAAACGGTTTGTTCTAGAAAGGCCCCATTCTGTGTTACAAGCCTCTGGAACCCTGGGAAAGGCCTACGGGTTCTCCATGCATTTCCTCCCAACACAATCCCTCTGTTGACCGCCTGCTTGCTGAGGAGCGAGTACCCCAAGGCTGGCAGCTTTCTAGTCTCACATGGCCCAGGGTCCTGGATGTCCTGTGTTTTTGGGATAATGATACTGTGCTTTGTGCATTTATAAAACAAAGCCTGGAGGAAGGTTTCGGCACATGGTCTACAAGTGGATTAAATAAATGGTCAAGGAGTAATTTCTCCCTCTTCAGTGTCCCTTTGTCTTGGAAGCAGAAACATTAAAGGAGCTGCCTTTGTCGGTGCTCTCCAGAAAGGCAAACTAAGGGCATGTGTGGAAATTTACTAGAGATTGCATCATCAATACGAAGTCTAAGAAGTCCTCTAGTCTGCCATCTGCAAGCTGGGGAACAAGGAAGGCTAGGGGTGCAAACCCCAATGTGAGCCTTGGAGCTCCAAAATCAGGGCTGAGGTCTGAGGACAGGAAGGGAAGGGTTCCCCAGCTCAGACAGGTGGCAGATGTCACCCTTCCTCCACCTCTTTTACGCTGTTCCTTCTATGGATTAGATAACGCGCAATTAAACCCAGGGTACCTTCATTCTTGATTCAGCCTACAAATTAAGTGTTAAGGTCTTCCAGAAACATCTGCAGCAAACGCAGAAATGGTATTTTTTCATCTATCTGAGTATTCCACACCCAGGTCAAGTTGACAAAGGAAACCATAAAATCTTTATTTTATTACAGAAGAGCTAGATAACCCTAGTCCAAGGTGGTGCCACCGGGAAGAGAAAGGCTAGGAAGCAGATCTCACACTATTTTGGTGCAGAGAAGGGAAAAAGCCACATTATCAATCTCTAGGTCAAAGGAAGCCATTCATAGTCTTTTAAGAAACTCACAGAAATTCCATCTGAAGGAATATAAATGTGGAATTCTGTAGGCAATGGCATTCGTCTCAGGATCCTCAAGCTGAAGTTTAGCAGCCTGTTCCTTTGTCATTCCCACAGGTGTTGGTATTTAAATCGCCTTCCTGTCACTATAACAAAACACATGAGATAATCAACTTAGGAAGAGGAAAGTTTTTTCCAGGTCATGGTTTTAAAAGTTCCACTCCACAACCAAGGAGATCCATTTCTGGCACGCCTTTGGTGAGGTTGCTGGAGGCAAAAATCTACCTTTAAGCAAGTGCCAGCAAACACCGTGGCCAGGAGGGAAGGGAAGAGAGTGGGTGTCACGATCCTGTCCTGGGACACGCATCCTGTGATCTAAGACTTTTCTGCTAGGTCCCAACTCACCTCACAATAGCATTGCCTAGGGACTATGCCTTCAACACATGAGTCTTCAGGGTGCCTAGGTAGACTCCACACACAGGCCAAGTTTTCTTTGCCACATAGTGAAGTAAATCGCAGAGCCTCTCTTGGATAGGAGTTTCCACCTTCTGTTGTCTCAGTAGGAATCCAGGCAGCCTCAATTTCATCCAACTCCAGCATGTGCTGTCAGACAGCTTACCAAAGTCCCAAGGGGGCTGTATTAATTATCTGTGCTTAAGTCATAACTTTCAGCACCGGGGATGTGGCTCAGTGATAAAGCCCTTGCCTAGCACACTTGAGACCATGGGTTCGATTCCCAGACCATCCTGCACATTAATAACAGCCATGAAAACATCTCTCTAACATACTGCTCCACCCCTAATGGCAGAGGACACTCACATATTAGCATTTTTGAATTGTGGTCTGTCATCTCAACTATCTGAGAATACTAAGGTGTTGCACCCTTGACTCTTCTTCTCTCCTTGAGGTGGACACTCACAGCCAGCCCTCCTGTTTACTAGTTCCAGGAGGGGGATCTCAAAAACATGTTTGCTTTTTATTCTAGCCCAAGTCACATTCTTGTCACGTTGGTTGCTGCATCTTCTGAAGAGGTTACGTCAACAGAAATTCAACACGCACCCTTCTCACTTGCTCTTTGATTTGCACACTCATCAAAAGATTAGATGCTATTTGATACTTCATGAGATTATTCCCCCTTAATAGACACGGAGGAAAGGGGGAGTCACTGGTCCCAGCACCTGGTGACTGGGTTCTGTTCCATTTCAACTGTTGACTCAACAAATGCCCTTGGGCAACTCACTGAACCTTGCCATGGTTTGGTCTCTGGGGATGAAGTCTGCCAACTACATTATGTGGATTTGAGCCTCACTGCCCTCTGGGATAAAAATAGGCGAGGACCAGGTGTCAGCTGGTCCCAAACTGATGTAAGGAGGATGGCCATGCAACCTCAAAGATGTCCTTGAGCTATAAATTCTGTAATAGGGTCATGGGACACAGTAGCCCTCAGGCATTTGGCCTGTGTGATAAATTCCAGCCCTTGAAATTTTTCCAGCCAGGCAAGAATTGGTACTCACCTTCTACTCTTGAATACCCTGCCTGGCTCTGCCCCCACTTCTCAGTGTTCCTCCTGCCATGATACTCAACACTGAGTGCTATTATTTGCCTTGTCAATTCTCACGCACTAGCTCCATAATCAAGTACACACAGCCAAGTGGGCGTCATACGTGAAATATTTGCCATATGTACAAGTAAGTGAGTGCTCCCCAGACTCCAGAGAGCAGTCCACGCATACATCACTGGGGTCATCTATTCCTGGCCAAGGTAACATAGGATCCGATCCCATCTCCCCATGATACTTTCTATGATGTAGTGATGACAGTTGGTCTGAGACAGTATTTGTGGTCAACTTCATTAGATTTAGAATCGCCTTAGAAACACGCCTGTGAGTGTACTCGGGAGGGTGTTTCTAGAGTTTTAACTGACAAGGAAAGATGTACTCTGAATTGGGACCCCCCAGACTAAGTATAAAGGAAAAAGGGAGAGAGCATCTATCTGTGAGGACACGGAAAAGCATTTGCTCACCCAGTTCCAGAAGCGAATGGCATCCTGTATCTCTGACCTTTCAGGTGATCTCTTCATGCTAAGTTGATACTGTTAGAGAGAGGGTTCTCTATATAGTCCCGCTTGTCCTATAACTTGCCTTATAGACCAAGGTGACCTCAAACTCATAAAGATTCTCCTGCCCCTACCTCCAGTGCTGGCATCAAAGGCCTACACCATCAGGCCCAGCTGGCTCCATTCATTTTTTTACTGACGGCCCTTTTTACAGATGTGGAAGAACAGACTTAAGAACGAATGCCAACGCCATAACCAGAATTGCCCGGCTTTATGACTGACTGCAAGACACATTTAGAACCACATATCAGACATTATGAATAAAAGTTGGCCAAGATTTCACATCTAGCTTACATAAGAGCACAGGCAGCTTGAGAGGAAGTGTAGCCACTCCGCTTGCCACCAATGCCGTTCAACAGCTGAAGCTCATTTCACAGACCACAAATTTTTGCCAATGAAAAGTCCTTTCTAGCATTCCTTCAGCTAATTAGCCAGACTTTGCTCTTGACTCTCCAGCTAAAGCTAGCCAAGGCAGCAGGGGCCACCATTTAAATGACTTTTGCCCCGGACTCAGAAGCAACAGAAGTACTTCAGGCATCTAAAAATGTCAGTATAAGGGGCCACTCGTTGACACAGCCCTAAAAGGTTTTCTACTTCACACCTTCTCGGCCCCCAGGGGAGGTTGGGCCTCTTAGCTAGCTGGCCTCTCCAGCTCGAGTGAACCCACAGCTGCCCTTCTGGGTTTCCCATAGATGGGCTGATGACTCAGCCTGTGGGCCCTGACTGAGAGGACTTGAGTCTCTGGGTTTTCTTATGATAGAAGCCCTCTCTGTATAGACAGTTGCAGGTTCAAGGGGGAAAGTCATCCAACAGGCCAGAAACACTTTAGTTTCACTGACCAGGGTCCCTTACTTTCTTCCCAGCGTCCCTATTCAATACCATGCTAAAGTCAGCTGGAGTCATCCACAAACATTTCTGCAAGTACTCACTCACCTACTCTCTTCCCCCCTCTTAGTTGGGTGCGGGTGTCTTGCGTTGCTGAACTGACCCATGTTGGTCCGGTGGAGAAGCATGTTGCGGGTGGGGGGGGCAGTCTCAAGTTACCTGTACTGCTGTTGGTCTAGCCATCCTGATTCTCTCTGTTGATGTCAATATTGTCCCTAAAATATATTAATTCTTCCCCCCCGCCCCCGCCCTTCAGTTCTTCACTAGCCTTAGTTTTCTTTTCTATACACAGTTTGAAGAACCTGCCTGGCTCTAATTGCTCTGCATGGTAGGACAGTTCTTCCCTGCTTCTTAGTATACCCATCACCTGTTTCTCTGCCTGCCTGGCTCCCACGAAACTCTTTGGATACAACACATAGCCTGTTGCTGCTCACTGCTGTGGCTATAGTGCCCTTCTGGCTACCCTGCAAGAACAAGCCTTGCTAACAATAGGTTCCTTTAACTCTTTTTTTTTTCTTTTTTTGTGGGAAGGGGTGGAGGGAGTACTGGGGGATTGAACTTAGGGACTCATGCTAGACAAGTACTCTCCCAGCAAGCTACAGCCTCATCCTGCCTCCCTTAACGCTAACGGTAGTAGTGGTCATGGGGCCTTTTTTTCCCCTTCATCTTTGCTCTTAAGCTTAGCCAGTGAATTTATGCATAGTATTAATTTTCTATGCATCTCTGCATAGCAGGCAAGTATTTTTCATTTTCTGCCATTCCTACAGCCTGCTAGGGGAAGTACAAAGGACAATTTCAGGTTGTACTCTGCCCTGTGTGACCCTTGAGAAGTCAGTCATTTCATTAACTCGTAACCCAGCACAGTTAGATGCAGAAGCGGGTCAGTTCCATTTCTCTCTGGGAAATTTCAACAGGTAACAAAGAGATTTGGTAGGAAGCCCAGAAACAAGAACACTGATAGTTGGGGCCACCATGGGGCAAAGGGCCTATCCCCAACTGAACTAGTGCTCTGTGGCAACAAGGGGATTTTTTTAAAAAAAGGCTTAAATTATTTTTTCTATTTTTTGAAATATAATATAATTACATCATTCCTTCTTTCTTTTCTTCCCTTTAAGCTCTACCATATACCCTTCCTCGATGTCTTTAAAATTCATGGCTTCTTTATTAATTGTTGTTACATATATACATATAGGGATAGATGTGTATTCGTAACCGAGTGTTAAATTTTGAAGCTTACAAGTAGACACAATAAAAGAGAAAACCATTCCAGGCCTAGAGAAAAGAGAAGCCAAGGAAACTAAACTAAATCAGAGTGGCCCAACTCTGCAGGCTGCTTGGCTCCTGGTAGCCATCGGACCAGTTGCTTTTCCCATCATTCTGAGTGGCACTCGCCTCCGAGACACACTGTCATCAGGACAGGGAGGGCTTAACCTGGCCCAGAGTTTGGTCAACAACCTTTTACTGCAGGAGACAAGACAGTGGATTTTCCAGTTTTGTAGGCTTCAAGTCTCTGTTGGAAGTATTCACTTCTGCACAAAAGAATTCAAAGGCACACACACTCATGACTGTGTTTCTGTAGAGCATTATTTAGGGACACAGACATTTGAACTTTACAAAAAAGATGTTTGAGTGTTTGCCTGCGTGTATGACTGTACCGTGCATATACAGTGTCCAATGAGGCCTGAAGAGGGATTCAGATCTCCCAAGAGGCAGTGGTGAGCCGCCATGTGACACTGAGAACCAAACCTGGTCCTCTGTAAGAGCAGTCAGTGCTCTTAGCTGTTGAGCTGTCTCTCTAACCCATTACTTCTTGTATGCCCCCAGATTATTATTCTTTTGATTCCTTTGCAGTCATTTAGAAATGTAAAAATCATTCCTGCCTTGTGAGCCAGGGGATTAGAGCATGGACGTAGGCTGGGAGTGTGGCCTTGTACCCCACATCAGTACTGGGAGAATCAGATATAGAACAGATGACTGATATCAACATGGCCACGCCCTCTAAGGGTGAGTTCCGGCATGATTGTGAGTCTTCTGGGGTTTTCTGTCCCCCTTTGCAGTGGAACATCAGAATCACAATGGCCAAGTGGTATATGGACAGTAGAGCATGGCGCCACCTGTTGGACAAATACTGAGACAAATAGCAAAGACAAAGAGGCCAAGCCTTCTATATGTGTCCCACAAGAAGGCAGGGCAGAGAGGCTTGTGGCCAGCCAGTAGATTGGGAGAAGACTTTCCTGGATCCAGTGCTCAGGGGCCAGGGTGAGACAGTGTCCCCTCGGCAAGCAGAGCAGGGTCACACAGAAGTAGCAACTGACAGTCAGACATGAGGCCCTCAGAGCAGGAGAACGGCCTACCTCTGGGGTTGCCTGGAGCTTTCAGAGACCAAATGAAAGGGGACTCTGTGTGCTGGCAATATTTGAATTGGGGTTTGTGCAAAACTCCTGCTAAACCAAGAGAAAATGGAGTGTGGCCTTTTGGGAGCAGCCTCTGCCTTTCCTTAAAGGATTGCTTTTTCAGATTGGATTTCTACCATGTGTCTTGGAGCCCAATCCTCCTCCTGCTTTGCTTAGAGCTATGTACTGTAACAGAAACAGAGATGCAAAGAGACAGTACGCCCCTCCCTTTGCCTACCTGATACCTAATCAAGGATCCTCAAGGATCCGTAATTTCCCCAGGGATCATTCTGAGAAGAAAAAGGCTGAAGCCAGGTGCCTAGCTGGAGAGGAGCTGAGTTCCCAGGAAAGGCTTTCACACGGTTCTGGAAGGGTAGCAGGCAGCTTTGCAGCAGAGATTGGAGTCAAGATAAGGCGGCTCAGGGAAGCGTAGCTTTCTTAGAGCTGCTTACCTGTGCGTACTTCCTGTCCTCTTTTAAAACTAAGCTATGCCAGTACCTCTGAAGTTGGACTTGGGGGGTCCCTGGGCCTCCTTATTTATTCCTCTTCCCAATGTGCTCATATTGAGCACCCCGCCCTTTTTTTCTTTTAGTGTCACTTTTGTATTTAGCTGGTATATGTGAACAGCTGTTTGAGCCTAGCTTCTTGGAGCTGTGGGGGCTCAAAGCCTAAAAACCCTACCCATCATGCCTGTCTCAGAACACACATATATATATACACATACACACACACACAAACAAGGACATATAAAAGCTACAGCCTTTTCTTCCTATACACTGGGAACTTCTCAGGTCTGATACATGCTGACTGGACACTCTAGCAGACACAGGGAGTCACATGGCAGTGATAGGGCTCCAGGCCGCTGTCAGCATGTTGTGCACTTCCTGTATGACAGTGACATCACCCTGGAGATGAGAGGCCACGTGGAGATGTTCTCTATTTGTATTTCAGCTTCTGTGACCTGGAGCAACTCTACAAGCAGGGCCGAGATCTCAGGAGGGGTGTCCCAGAAGACTCTCAAAGTCCCTCCTCACACTCAGAGCCACACGGCGCAGATCTTCCAGCATCCAACAGTTGCTTTCCTCTGGTTGCTTGAGGGAAGCCAAGCTTTTGATTCCTCTATGCCTCAGTTTCTTACCTGCCCAACTGTGTTACATCATGTCTAGTGGTTTCATTCTCCAAGGCCCCCTCAGAGTTTCTTTTTGCAATGCTTAAATCCAGTCTTCATAAGCTAAACATCTTATAGTAGATATGAAATTGTATGCAATACTGTATGTCATATCTTAGGTAAAATAAAGTGCCACCACCAGTTCAACATAATGCTTGCCTTGACACGTAAGCTTTCCTGAATTGGGCATGGTAGCACTCACATTTAATTCCCGAACTTGGGAGGCAGGGGTGGGGCAGGGACAGGGATGGGGCAGGAGCAGAGGCAGGAGCAGGGGCAGAGGAGAGGCAGATCACTATGTATTTAAGGCTATCCTGGTCTACACATAGCAAACTCCAGGCCAGCCAAGGCTACATAGTGAGACTCAGTCTCCAAAAGACAAACAAAACAAAAGCAACAACAAAACTGAATTTCTGGGTTTTTCTCTCTCCCCGGGTTATTGTCATCTCAGTCTCTGAATGGACTCGGGGTTGGGGTGAGAATGGGCACAGCAGAACCAAGGCCTTGGGGGGACGGAGCTCCTGACCCCCACCTCTCTTCTGCTTTCCAACTTGACATGTTCTGTCTTCATAGTGACGTGCCAGCATCTACCACCCATGACCTCACTCACCCCATGGCCTCCAGTAACCAAGCTGGCAGTGCCTCTCAGGTTCCTCTGGGTCTGTGCTGCTTAGAGGGCTAGGCCACTTGGAGTTGCTTGGCTGCCTTCTCGACCCCCTGCTGGGCATGGGCCATTCTCTAAGGGCTTATCTGAGTCTCTTAGCTCAGCCCTTCCTGGTGCCTTGCCTGCTGAAAGGTCTCTTCTGTGTGTTGTAGAGCCCGTGGCCCACTTCCAGGGATGTGAACTGTGACCGCCACCCTGGTGTTTCCTCGTTGGCCAGCGTGAGTTTTCATTGCTTCACCTCCCCAGACCAAAGCAAAGCCAACTCCCCAGATCTGCGGGTCTCTGCCCCTCAATATTAGGCTTGCAGGCCTGCGTCCTTCCCTGGGGATGCTGGGGATACAGCCCAGGTCCCTGTGCCTCTCCAGCCTTATGTGCTTCTCCAGAGATGCTTAAGAAAAGGCTACAGGTACCTACGTCACCCTTGAAATTGTAGGATAATAAGGAGGAGACATCCCGACAGTGAAGGACTGCCCAAAAGTGTCTCTCTCGTGTGGCCCTGAAGTGGGTTAGTCGGCATTTACTTGTTGCTCTATTTTGGATCCTAGAGTATACTCTAGTGGCTGGCATGCTCAATGGTTAGGCCAGCAGCCTGTTGTGCTCTTGGGAGATAGTAGAACTTGTAAGAGATGGAACTTTGTAGTGGGGGAAGTTAGCTTGAGGAAAGTGTGCCCTTGGGACCCCGGCCCCTTCTTCTTGAGTCCTGACCACCACAAGGAGAGTGGGCTTCCCACACCATGTTCTACTGTGCAATCACAAGCCCAAAGCAACAGCAACCAAGTGATCGTGGATGGATAGGTATGACACTCTACGTTAAAATTTCTTCTTTTTAAGTTGACCGTTTCAGGTATTTTGTCATAGTAAGAAAAGTTGCTTAATATACCTATAACGTCATATAATACAGGGTCAACACTTCAGGTTAATATAGGGTGATGGGTTATTTGGTAATGCGAAAAGAGGAGAGAAATGATGAAGAAAAATAAAATTGCATCCCTACATAATCTTACATCCAAAGTCAGGCACCAGAGGCAGAGACAGCTCAGGGACCCAAGACACATCCTCTTGAAAAAAAATTTTTTGTTCTATCCCTTCCCAATAGGACAGCAACCAGCAGACCCTACTCTTGTGAGTAATCTGTGTTCAGAAACATTCGTGAAGAAGAGGTTTAAAAAGGAAAGAAAAGTGCCAGCTTAGCCTGGTTTGGAATACAAGTACAGCGAAGGCCAATCTGTTCCAAAGGTGGCCTGTGGGCTGGACGGGATTTTGTGCCTATGCACAACCACACACACATATGCTTAAAGTTATAGGATGTATTCTCCAATTGTCCAAAATTAAACTGCCTATAGGCCGTGTGCCTACAGACCATGCATCCTGGCTGTGGATCCGGCTCCTATAGACCATGTGCCTACACCATCCATCCTGGCTGTGGATCCAGCTGAGCCTCCCTGATTCCTGCCCCTGCTCACGGTCTCCCTAGCCCAGCTTAAAGAATTCAGGGCTCTGCAGTCACATGCTTGCTCAAGCCCGCCTCTATTCTGTGGAACATACTTCATGCTTTCTACTCCCACTGTTAGTAAATCTATAGTGTTACTTGGGGTAAATTGGGGGTCCCTTTGGGGTTCTTGGTCTCATTAATTAACTTTTTAAAAGATGGACTTGGAAGGAAGTTTGAAGACAGTTTAATGAGAGAGAGAGGGGGAGGGGGAGGGAGAACAAACAGGGAAGCTGTAAAATCTTGGCAGCTGCCTGGAGGAAGAGGCCAGCCAATCAGAGGCAAGGGGGGAGGTAAAGGGGAGCTTCAGAAAATGATTAAGGAAGTCCTTAGTGCCAGGGAAAGTGCAAGCAGGCTTTGGCCTGTGTCTGAAAGAAAAAGACACAAGAGGAATGCGGGGGAAATTATGTTCTTCTGAGCTGGGATTCCAAGGAGCGAGCAGGCTCCCGGTGCTACATGACGGGAGCTTTGTAAGTTTCTACACTGAGAATAGTTAGTCCTCCTCTCTCCTAGCTTGTCCTCTGGGGAAGCAGCTCTCCTGGCAGTGGACGCCTGCCTAGGTGGCTGACAGGCCCAACTGGATTAACTCTGAAAAAGAGAAAACAAAAGTATGTACTATTTGGAGTAGCTTCAAATGTCAGGTCTACACCCAAGACTTAAGGCAGAATTGAGGTGTTTATTCTTTTGAGCAGGAGGAAGTAGTTTGCCCAGTCAGACACCTCCACTTTTTTCATAAGTCACTGAAACCCACAGGAAGCATTTGCCTTTCCAGGCTGTGAGGGAGGGGGTCCATCTGCTGGCGCAAGCCACTTGAATCTCTCTCACTAGGTAAGACTTCCATCACCCCTTCTCTATGAGTTGTCTGACTTGTTGTTCAAGACACCTGAGACACCTGTACAGAAGAACCTGCTGCTGGGACCCAAGGACCCTCAGGTCCCCTCTCAGTTTCAGGAGAATTACTTTCAACAAAGTTTAAACCTAACTGGAAAAGACAAAAACAATAAATAGATAGATAGATAGATAGATAAATAGATAAAGTCAATATAAAAGAACAAAACAAAAACATTGTAATCTGGGACAGACAGAAAATATTCTTAAAGAAGACTTTGAAAGTATAGGTCAACCAAGTTTGGGAGAATTGTCAGTAGTGGCATGCTTGCCTGGCGTGCAGGACAGCCTGGGTTACATTCCAGCACAGGGAGAAAGAAGGAAGAAAGCAAGAAAGAGGGGAAAAAAATCACATGGCAAATAAAAGGCCCCAAGTATATCAAATCGAGGGGTTTCTGTTAACAAGTTGAATGGAGTTTAAGAAGTGGCTTATGGCCACACCACCCTGAATGAACTGTGTCTCCACTGAATGCTATGGAAGGCAGTTTACGTCATCCTGAAGTGAATTAATTACTGGAGTATACAACAAATGCGTGACATTCAACAAGAAGGGGCAGACAATATCCATGAGAAAAATACAGCTGAAGAATCCAGAAGCCGAACAGCTACAGGAAAGAAACTGCAGATTCACAGTCAAAGAAACGTAAGCTAAAGCCACTGTGAGAGATGGCCTTACCACACAAGGCTGTATGACCATTAACCTGTGGAAGTCAGAAAGCCGGGTAATGCTCCATGGGGGGGGGGGGGAGCGGGATAGGGGAGAGGTGGCTGCGGGGGGGGGGGTATGGGGAGTGGGAATAAGAGATTTGGTCTGCTGCTGCAGCTCACATGGAACCGGTATCATCTACAGCCAGGGGCAAGTGCTGGGAAAGCTTGTGACCCAGGTCACAAGCCAGTCTCTTAGAATTCTTCACAGAGACCCACTAACTAGATATATAGAAGTTGGGGCCAACCCAGCATATGTGGAGATCAGACTTAGTATAACGTAGGGAATCCCGTGTGACATTGTGTTAGAATACAAAATATATTTTTGGTTTCTCTTACTAGTTTCTGGCACATAGGCCCTATTCCAGATTCTCCAACCAAAAAAACAATTTAGAAGAAAGGATTTATGTGGCTTACACTTCCACCAATTCATAACCATCGCTGAGAGACGCAAGGGCAGGAACCCGAAACAAAACTGTGGAGGAGTGCTGCCTGTTGGCTCACTCCCTGGCTTGTTCCTAGCTCACAGTCAGCTTTCTTAAATAGCCCAGGCCCACCGGCACAGTGGGTGGGCCCTACCTGTCCATCCCCCCCTCCCTGTCCATCCCCCACAGACACGCCCACAGGCCAATTGGATCCAGGCAACTCTTCAATGGAGGCAGTCCTCTCACCGGCTCTGCCTTGGTTCAAATTGATAATTCAAGATAACTAGGAGAGGGCTTAAGCCATTTAATAATCTTCAGAGTGCGAGGTTTTTTTTTTTGTATGTGAAAGAGACCACCCAGCCGTGCAGGGCAGTGGATTAAACAGGCTCAGAAACTGTCCCCACATCCTTTCAACGTCCTGGGAGAGGTTGAACTGGTCACAGAGGGCCAGTAGTTTAATTCACTAGCCCTACACAAAGAAGCCTCCATTACAAGAAAGAAAGAAAGAAAGAAAGAAAGAAAGAAAGAAAGAAAGAAAGAAAGAAAGAAAGACTGACTTGATACTCTATGAGCAGATACAGGGGAAGGAGGTCACCCTCAATCACAATCTTAGGGGAGGGGAGTAAGGGGAGAATGGGAGGGAGGGAAGAATGGGAGGATACAAGGGATGGGATAACAATTTAGATGTAATATGAATAAATTATATATATATATAAATATATATATATATATATATATATATATATATATATATATATATATATATATGGAAGAAAAAGGAGGGTGTACAAATGGTTTGTTGATTTTCAGCACCCACAAGACTGCTAACAACTGTCTTCAATTCCAATCCCAGAATATCTGCCGATCTCTTCTGACCTCTGCTGGCACCTCGTACACAGACATACATCTATACACATGAAACAAATAAACATCCCTTTTTAAAGGATAAAGGCATGGTGTGGGTTGTGGAGGAGATAGAGTTTACTCTTGGATTGCAGAATAAATTAAATCTCAGGATAGAAATTGTGGGGCTCCTTGACCCTCCGTGGGCATTTTGTCCTTTGTACGTTTTTCTACAATTAGGCAGTTATAGGCTTTGATGAGTTCCAAGAAGTACTTTGGCAAATTAACTAAACCTGTGGAGGGGGTCATGGCTGGCTGATCAGTCTGGCTTGTGGTTGGCATCTGAAATGGAGGGGATCTTGTAGGACTGCGGGCTCCTCGGGATGGAACTGAGCTAGAGCATGCCGAGCTGGTGTCTGCTGGAGAGCTCTTGGTACGCGGGAGACAATGTCCACACGTCTAGTGTTGTGTATTGTTAGCGTGTGGTGGAGAGAAGCGATTTTTGTTATCCCGGGACCTGCGTAAGGAAAAGAATACAAGTTATACATGTTAAATTAGGTACAGGGTTTTGGGAGAGGGGCTGTGCAAAGGAGGGGGATTGGAAACTTGAACTTTCTCAGTCTTTGGGTGAATTTGCTTCCGTGCAGTGCGGGAGGGCTGTTTGGGATTCAGAGCCAGGATAAGGCACTGAGGTGTCTACTTAGCATACCAAAGTGGACCTGGCCTCCTCCAGGTTCTCCCAGCATCCCTCAGTCACTACCTGAACTTTCCATCCCAGAGGTCGGGCTTCCTCTCCCCACTATATAATTTAGTCATTTTGGCTCTCTCTTATTCTCTCTCTCTCTCTCTCTCTCTCTCTCTCCCTCTCTCCCTCCCTCCCCCTCTTCCTCGTCTCTGTGCACACACATTCTCTCTCTCTGCCCTCCCTTCCTTTCTTTCTTCCTCTGGATGTCAATTTTGATAGCCAATTCTTTGGGACCAGTGAACCTGCCTGAGAGCTGCCCCCCCATAACCCTGCCTTTATACTTTAATTTGGTTTGAATTGGCTCATTTCATCAGAGGAGAGTACCTACCAAGGCCCATGGCGGTGTCACATGTTAAGTCCAGAGCTGAACATTTTCAAGCTAATTCAGTGATCACGTCTCTTCACCCCTTTGAGGTAGATAGTGGTGGTATCTGTTAGACATGAAGTATGCACCATATAACGTAATGGCATAAGATTTATTGTAGAAGCATGGGGAGAGAAGGAAAGCGGGGAGGGGTGCCCCAGGGGGACAGAGAGAGAGAGAGAGAGAGAGAGAGGACACACACACATGCGCGCGCGCGCGCGCACACACACACACACACACACACACACACACACACACACACACACACGGTAGGTTTGTTCTTATATCCTGGGCAGCTAACCCATCTAGTGGTAGGCAGATAATGACGTCATAGGTCTGCTGGGGGCAGTATGCTAACAGGATTATTTTAGCATTCCCTTGCTTAGCAAGGCATCCAGCTAAATTTAAAAAAGAAAGAAATCAAGCAAGCAGCATACACATAGGCTGGAGTTCAACAGTGGAGCACATTGGTATCATGTGCTAGAGTCTGGATTTGGCTCCTGCACTGGTGAGGGGGTGGATAGAAGCTAGCTCTAGAGCCTCCTGTCCTCATCCACGCTGAGGCTTTGAGAGAAACACACAATCAGGGCGGTAAGCAGAGTCAAGGCGCTCGCAGCCTCTGGCTCAGCTGGAACTTACTGAGAAGGTATATTTGGTAACACTTGCCAATTTGTTTCTTTTTACCCATGCCTGTCTGTAGTAGAGGACGCTTAGACTGAGATGCTCTGCCATGCTCTAAGATGCTCTTGCTGGGGTGTGCTGGGGCTTGTCCTGCTCCCTGACCCCCACACTAAGCTTGTCTGTGCCGGCCAGTTTCCCAAGAGACCTTTAAACCGTTTCTAATGAGGGAGAGTCGAGACAGAAACATTCGCTCCCACAGGAAGTACAGTACACAGAGGAAAGCCTCAGTTTCCCTAAATCGAGCAGGGCGTATCACAGGAATCAGACCACTGCACTCCCACCCTATTCAAATGCCATTTTGGTATGGAGATGATTTTGAGCTGGAAACAATCAAGAAATTGTAGACACTAAAGAAAACTCTCTACTGTCCTCCTGGCCATTTGCCTAAAAACAGGCTTATACCCAGGTTCTTTGATCAGCAAGAACAGAGAGGAATCTATGTAACGCATTTCACTAAAGCAGCTCTGCATCTTCTCCGTTAGTCCCCCTCCCGCCCCATACTTACACCTCTCTTGTTGTTTCTCTTCCAGTTTATTGGGTTTTGTTTTGATTCTGTATCAATTCTCCTGAGCTCCCCCGCATCCCCCTACATACATGCTCTGTACATGTTAACAACGTACCTTTTATGTTTGTGCTAAGACCTTTCTCTTGCTGTGTAAGCTGTCTTTTGCAAGGCTAATTTGCAAAGCTCCGGCAATCTATGAAATTGGCAGAATTACTTTCAAATTAGGTTTCTGCCCTGGAAGGACCCATCCCAGAGGGTTACAGGGTGTGAGGAGTTTAGCCCTACACTGAATCCTAGTGGGCTAAAGACTGACGAGGAAGAGGCTGGGTCTGCCACAGTCCCAAGGGAGGCACACAGGGCATCTGTGCTGCCCATGAGGCTTAGCAGTTCTCTGGGTTACCTGGAGGACAAAAGGTCCTGCCAGGGCCAGAGTGTGATAAAACAGTTTAAAAAGAGAGAGGAAAGGAAGGTATTAGGCATGCTTCCTGAAGGTTCATTGGTGACTGTATTTATTTATGCCTGGGAGGGAAAATTATTTGTTTTTCTCGTGGCCAGTTGGAAACTCAGACTCACCAGAAAGGGAAAAAAACTGACATTGCTTAAGCAAAATCCAAATAGATTCTACATTTCACCGGAATAGTGTAGAGTGTGCGTGCTAATGCCTCTCTATTGCACGTCACAGTCTGGGACAGGCCAGCCTTACTTTAAACAACTTCATCTTCTGGTTCTGTGCCCTAGGCTTGCCATAAAAACGAATAGCATTAACATGAATTTGAACTTTCTGAAATATTAAAGCTGCTGCGTCCCTCCATCCAGGCCTTTCTTCCAACATGGCTCTTTTCTCACAGGTCACTTCCAGAGACCCCAGGGTGGCAGCCAGGCTTGCTTTGGGTTTGGTTAGAGGAAGTCCTTTTGCTCAGCAAGGCTCTTCACAAGCTGGCCTGACACAAGCGTGCATGCACTTCAGTTCTAAGTTCTAGCCCAGGCTAAACTCACTGTGGCCTGCGGACACCACACACCGTGCAGTTTTGGGCTGTGCAACCTAAAACAAACAAACAAACAAACAAACAAACAATCCAAAGCCCATATTAACTTGTGCATTCTACTTTGCCTTCTTATTTAGGAAGATTATCCTAAGGGCCTCCCTCAGCCCTTCTGTAGCTGGCAGCCTCCCTTTTCCTTCAGCAAAGAGTCTCAGTGCTGTTTAAAGGGATCCGGCTCTCTTCCACTCATGGCATGGCTAACGTGATCCCAGCTCAAGGTAAAGCCCAATGGATGAGGTCAGTCAATCACTGTGGCTCCACCCACTTGCCCATGACTGGTCGGAGTTACTATGGGTTGTAGAGGGTCCGCTGAGAAGCTGTCTTTTTCTTGTGACTGATGGACATTGCTGTGCTCAGTGGCTTCGCTTGGAACCTAGGCAGCAGCCTTATAAGCAGGTAGGAGGCTGGCAGGCAGCAGAGACTAGCTAAGTGGCAAAAGGGACGGACCAGGTTAGCCCCAACCGCTGCTTATAACATTCTGCACTTACTGCAAGGGAAGATGATGTTTCTCATTTTCACATTCAAGTTAGAACTTTCTGTTAAATAACAGCCCAAAGCTTCCCAAGTGTGCCACGAGTTCCTAACATGAGGTAAACAGACCTGAGAGGTCTAACGTAAAATCCAAGGGCCCCTGAGCATTGCGTGTTCACAGCAACTTAGTTTTCCTCCCGCATCATGAAGGTAGACATCAGGCTTAGAGAATTCGTGGATTTATGCCTCCCAGAAAGCCAGGAACAGAACACAAGGATACTTCCACCCAACGTTTTGGTTGTCCCAAGACTCTCACACAGTGTTTGCTCTCTCTACGAAGGATGCTTTCTGCTTTATTATTTGTACAAATTGAATCTCCTCCTCCTATGAGCTCCTTGGCCATCTGGCATTGCTGTCCCCACACCTGGTCATACCTATATAGCTCTGGTCACCCAGCAGAGCCTCACTAAATGTCTGTTGACCTAACTTTGCCTCTGGGAAATGGCGTGGAAGAGGGTGGCTGTCTTTTTGTGATATTAATCAGCAAAGTCCACAGACGTTCTAGCTTTCTTTAATCTGATTTACTGTCTCCAGGGCCTTATGAACCGCCCCGGAGTGAGATGAGCTGTAAGTTGAACAGAAGTTCAATGCTTACCATTGTGCCCGTAGAAGCAGGAGGCTAAGACAGGGAGGAAACGAAAAATCTCATTTCCAGGAGGCAAGGAGCACATTTCGATTTCACCCTTTCTGTTTCAGGTATGTGATGGTGAGGTCAGGGCTATGTGGGCCTGAGGCCAGACTCCGCCCATTCCCAAGCGGCAGCTAGGAGAGCAGGGGGAATTGGAGGAGAAGATGGGCCTTAGGCAGAGGAAAGGAAGGAAGTTCACCCTGCTTGGACCCTGTGCATCCTGAGTGACAGGTGATGGCGCCTCCAAATGAGGGCAGGCCACCTCACTTCATCTTCCACAAAGACTGTGAAAGCAGTTTTGCATTCCTGGTTTACGGAAAAGGAAACACTTCACCACCCAAAACCCAAAGAAATCCTCAACAGAGTTAGAACCAGAAGGGATGCCTGACTCCCTGCGGTACCTACTGGCATTCCAAAGGGCGTGCTGGCCTCCCGGACCCCTCAGGGGCAGAAGTATCTGTCAGAAATCATGCTAACATCCTAGCCCTTCTCACCTCCTCCTCTACCCTAACTAAGCTTCTCTACTCCTCCTGGGCTTCTCCCAGTCCCTAGCTACTCGTTTTCCTTATAACTGTGCTATTGTGGCTATGCTTCCTTTTTTGCTCCCCAGGCTCTTTGTCTTTCCCTCTCTGTCCTCCTCCTGCCCCTCCCCCATCTTCACACCCCTCCACTCTGTTCCTGCTTTTCCTATGGCCAGGTCCTGTCTTCTGGTCTTGTTCAGTCTACTACTTTTTATCTCTGCTCTGGACTCTTTCAGATGCCTCTGGGTCTCTGTCTCTATCTGTCTCTCTGTTTGTCTGTCTGTCTGTCTCTGTCTGTCTGTCTGTCTGTCTCTATCTCTGTCTGTCTCTATCTCTGTCTGTCTCTCTGTCTGTCTGTCTCTCTGTCTGTCTGCCTCTGTCTGTCTCTCTGTCTGTCTGTCTTTGTTTCTCTATCTGTCTGTCTTTGTCTCTCTGTCTGTCTGTCTGTCTGTCTCTCTCTCTCTCTCTCATACCTACAATAAAAGCCTTCTCCTTAACTGTACCATGGAGCTCTCATGTCATCAGTCTTTACAGCATTCTTTTTTATAACTTGTGTCTATTATTACATTTAGCCTTTGCTCATGGATAAATGAATAAAATATATCCAAAACTGAAAGCGTAAACTTTTATATTTTTATTTACTTAAATACATGTGTATGAATGTTTTGCACGGATGTACATACGTGCACCACATGCATGTCTGGTGCTCTTGGAGCTTGAACAGGCCATCCGGTCTGCTGGACCTGGACACAGCTGGGTGTGATTTGCTACATGGTTGTGGGTGCTGAGGATCGAACCGGCAACCTCTGGAAGATCAACCAGTGCTCTTAAGTGCTCAGCCGTCACTATGCCCCTGAAAGTGTAAAACTTAATGTGAAGTCCCACAGCTTCCACTCTGGCTGCCTTGTTTTGACTGTTCACTGAGCTGTATAGATATTGGGTCTGGTTAACTTGGGCATGTGATGTCTTTAGTTATTTGCATGTTTTCTTATTATATAATAAAGTTTATACAATTAAAAAAATAAGTAAAATAGATAAAATAAAAATAAAGAGGGAACAGAGTGCAGTATTTGCTTCTAAAACCATGTTGTGATGTATGGGTCACGGTTCTTCCAGACAATCACAATCAATAGAAAATCCATGTTTTCTCCCTTTTATGCTGTGTCTACATGTATATATACTAAAAGCAGGACAGAGATATAGACAGGAGTAAATATGACACCTGACAAATTCATCTGTAAATAATGTTTAAGGCAGGCACTTCACGGCCAGTCCAGATGACATCACCCATATACTTAACTTCTTTAGTACAGCTAAAAGATCCATAGCTTATATCATACACATAACAGGGCAGAGAGAGAGGGTAAAGAAAGGGGGAGGGAGGGAGGGAGGGAGAGAGGGAGGGGAGGGAGGAACAGAGAGGGTGGGCCGGTGTAGAGAGCTGAGGTGACTGGAGGAGCCACAGTTGGCCATGGCACAGATGATGACGTAAGCAGTTGCTAGGTCCCTGAGAGTAGGCAAATAGAATTGCCTGTACACGTAACAACCCCACCACCCCACCACCCTGCCTTTTAAGGAAAAAGACACTGCTTTTTTTTTTTTCATTCTGGACCCTTTCCGGCATGCCCGCAGCCCCACTGTACGTGTTCTTGGGATGTCTTCTTAGGAGTGCGGTTCTCAGATACAGTAGTCTTGGGGAATCCTGTGCTTTTTGTGTTTCTTGTGAGAATTACCGAAGCCCTGGCCTCTCCAGCCCATGACAGCCCTGTCCCATTTAGACAGCACCTGAATCCAGCCTTGCAGATGGCCTTAAGAGTGGCAGGAAACCGCTGTGGGTGGAGGGGGCAGCGAGAGGCTATCAAATCCCCATTCTGTTATCACAACACAGAGTGTGGGGCTGTCCAGGGACGCCATTTACAGCCTCAGCGGCCCTCTGGCTCCGCCTCCCTTTCTACTTGCAGTCCTTACCCTGAAAGGCTAAGAGACGGAACAAACTAGGCCAGGCACCTTTGCAGTTGATCACGTGGACACAGGAGAAGGCAAAAGAGCTTTTATGAGAACTGACCAGTCCCCTTCAGATCAACACCATGAACTAATACAAGAAAGAGACATCTACTTGTTTATATCTTATTATTTTTCTCCCCAGTATTCTGGAGCATCAGACAAAATTGCAGAGGAGGTAATATCACGCTTTGGTGCCTTCAGTCTTTCCTTGTGAGCCTCACAATTATGCTCCTTTAAACTTCAAGAGCTCAAAATTACTCCTGTCAGAACGCTTTGTTTCTTTGTTCGTGCTAAAGAGTAAATGCCGACTAGCCAGTGGACAATGCACAGCTCAGATGCTTGGTATCTGCCCTGTGGGGAAAAATGTGTGAGTTTGTGTGGATATACCCTAAAATAATTCATGTGTTCAATAAACATTTATTGAGGCTCAATAGAACAAAACCTTAGGGGAAAATGAGATTTATATGAAAGTGCACAGGAGAATTCACACAAAGGGGTAAAATGGGGCACGGAACACTGACTCTCTAGCCTGGCATTAGTAAATGTATTTCTACCAAACAGTCACAGATTACATGAATATTATTAATCACTTCAAGATGTGCTGTCCACAATACAAAGAGCCAGCCATGGGAAGTGCTGGAGAGATGTAGCTCTGTTACTGTTAGCTGAACTTGTAGTCTAGTTTCATAGCAAGAAAAATATGCATGAAGCATTAGGCAGTTGTTATAGACTGACTGTGTGCATGTATCAGGCAGTTGTTACAGATTGACTGTGTGCATGCATGAAGCACCAGGCAGTTGTTACAGACTGACTGTGTGCATGCATGAAGCATTAGACAGTTGTTATAGACTGACTGTGTGCATGCACGAAGCACCAGGCAATTGTTCCAGACTGACTGTGTGCGTGCATTAAGCATTGGGCAGTTGTTATAGACTGACTGTGTGCATGCATGAAGCACCAGGCAATTGTTACAGACTGACTGTGTGCATGCATTAAGCATTGGGCAGTTGTTATAGACTGACTGTGTGCACGCACGAAGCACCAGACAATTGTTACAGACTGACTGTGTGCAAGCATTAAGCATTAGGCAGTGGTTATAGACTGACTGTGTGTATTCTTTCCAAGTCTCTCCAAGTTAGAGCCCTAACTCTTCGTGTTATGGTGTTTGGACACGGGGCCTTTGGGAGGTAATTAAGCTTGCATGAGATCATGGGTTTTCACGATGAGATTAGCACCTTTATAAGAAGAAACTAGAGAGCTCGTTTTCGCCTCCCTGAAATGTGCACAAAGAAACTGTGAGCACACGGCACAATGGTGCTTGTCTAGAAGCCAAGAGAAGAGGCCCCGGAATGAAGCCTACCTTGCTGGCACCTTGATCTCAGACACCCCAGCCTTCAGAGCTGTGAGGAATGACGTCATGCTGGTGAAGAGCTTGTTTATGTTTTTCGCTCTAGCAGCCGAGCTGACGGAAGTTCTAATGAAGCAAAATACTAGTTAGCGTATGTTAAACCCTATGGTTTGTTTTTTTTTTTAAGGAGCTTCAGTAGTGAAGAAAACTGGTCCTTAGTGTGGACAGCTCAGGCTACATGCTACATGTTGGCTTGCTTAGGGGTTTGGAGGAGGGCACATACATTTTCAATTAAAATAAAAGTACAACGACTGCTTCCTAAGTCCCTGTGTGCATCATCCAGGCTTTCTAAAGGTTAGCAACTTTCCACATGTTAAGTTTTATACAGAGCAAGGGCGTCTCCTAGGCTGACTGCTCTGTGCTCCGCTCTGCACCTCACCACAAAGGCTTCTTTGGCTGACACTGGAGGTGTGAAATTCCTCAGCGCAGAGTGAGGACACTGGTTGCTTGTTGTCTGGGACAAACATTCATTTTTTTCTTAAGACTCAACCGACTTTGTTTACCATTCTCTGGCTGAGGGACATGTGAGCTGTTTTCTATTTTTTAACCTTCACGAACAGGACATTTTTGTGCATGCCTTCGAGCAACTAAAGGAACTCATCTCTGTCAGGGTGCCGGTGTGTGTTTTGCTGCCATAGACATCGCGAGGGCTTCTTTTTTTTTTTTTTTTTTTTTTTCCAGTTGCTGTGCATTTGTGCTGACACAGCGCTGCACACGCTCTCTGTTAGCTGTTTCTTTTGTTGCTGTGACAGTGTAGCTGACAGACGCAACCTAAGAGAGGAAGGGTTTTTTGTTTTGTTTTTTTGTTTTTTTTAGCTCATGGTTTGAGGGGACACAGTCCCCTATGGTGGGGTAGATATATGGCTGGGGCTCTGTATTGTGGTGGGAGTGAGAGTATATTACAGCTGGTAGACCAGAGAGCAAAGATGCTTGGGCCAGAAGTGAGGCCCGGCTATAACCCTCAAAGCCTACCCCGCAGTGACCCAATTTCTCCAGCTAGGCCTCACCTCTTAATTCCACACCATTTTCTAAACCACACTGGGTAAGGACCATGTATTCACATATATGAGCCTGCGGGGTGAGTGGGGGACATTTCACACTCGACTCATAGACTGTTAATCTTTGGTTAGATATATAAAAAAATACTTCATTTTGGTTTTAATTTTCACTTTCTGATAAAGTGGTTCAGCAACATCCACATGTGAATAGTCGTTTAAGATTTCTTTTGAAATTGTCTCCTCATGTGTAATTGTCTACTGCCCATTTTCCTTTGTGTCGGTTTTTAATTTACTAATGGGCAAATCTTTGTGGAAAGATCTTCCTTATACATGCCATGAATTTGATTTCTTCCTCTCTATGGTTTGTTCTTTTAATGTGTCTTTTATAAACAAACAAACAAATAAAAAATCCCAAGTTCCGGGTTGTTTCCAATTTCATCAATCTTATTTTAAAGTTAGTGCTTTGCAGTTAATGATGAAGGAATCTTTGGCTGGCTGGGTGAGGTAGCACATATCTATCATCCCAGAACTTGGGAGTGTGCGGAGTGTTGAGATAAGGCTTATGGAGGCCCATAGGGCACAGCAAGGGAGACATCAGCAGCTCCCAAGGCTCCAGGAAATATCCCGATCCATGGCACACACTGTTACTCTACTAGAGACTCCTAGCACACTAGTGAAGGCTCAAAATGGAACCGAGCCTAGGGTACTGGGTGACTGCTTCCCCCTTCTTTGTGGAAGTCTCCTGAGGTGACCTTGCCCCCATATTTCCTTACAGTTACACCAACCTGATGGATTGCTGTTGGTGCTTGAGGCTAGCATGGGATGGTCTGATTGGCCCTTTCATCGTATAAAGGCTTAAGCATCGTGAGTCTGGTCTTCAGAGTCTTATTTCCGGGATTCTGCCTGGGCTCCATTTCCACTCATCCCCGTTTGCCTGCTTCCTGGTCCCACATGGGAGGTGGAGGCAGAAGTGTTATTAGTTCAAGGCCAGCTTGGGCTAAATACAAACAAACAAACAAGAAAATAAATAGAATCTTTGACTAGCTCTGAAGATATAAGATTGTCCTGCATTTTTGTCTAGAATATTTATTGATTTACTCTTCAAGTTTGCATTTATAATTTACACTGTCTTCTTTATCAGGATCAAGTGTCCATTCAAGTATGTGTTTGCGTTGCAGCTCTCTTCCTTGGGTTCTTTTGACTTCCTTGTCCTTGGGTCTGTACATCAGGGATAAGCCAGGGGACCTGTGGACCCATTCAAGTATGTGTTTGCGTTGCAGCTCTCTTCCTTGGGTTCTTTTGACTTCCTTGTCCTTGGGTCTGTACATCAGGGATAAGCCAGGGGACCTGTGGATCCATTCAAGTATGTGTTTGCGTTGCAGCTCTCTTCCTTGGGTTCTTTTGACTTCCTTGTCCTTGGGTCTGTACATCAGGGATAAGCCAGGGAACTGTGGACCCAGGCTACTTGTACATCCAGATCATTGGGATTCTAGGACTGAGGCTTTCAGTTTGGGGTTGACTGTTTGCCAGACGTGACCCTCAACTCCTACAGAAAACTGTTGCCACTTTGGATTGCAGACATGACCAGCCTCACAGCCAGTGATTTCCCAGGCATGATAGACTGTACCCTCAAATTGTGAGCTAAAATAAGCTCTGTGGGGGTTTGAGTTAGAGTGACACCTATAGGCTCATATGTCTGAATACTTGGCTCCTGGTTGGTGGAGCTGTTTGGTAAGGACTAGGAGGTGTGGCCTTGTAGAAGGAGGTGTGTCATTGGGAGTGGGCTTTGAGGTTTCAAAAGCCCATGCCAGGCCCATCCTCCTCCTTCTCCTCTTCTTCTTCCTCCTTGCCCTCTCTCTCCCTCCCTCCCTCTCTCTCCCTTCCTATCTCTCTCTCCTTTCCCCTCTCTCTCTTTCCCTTTCTCTCTCTCTCTCTCCCTCCCTCTCTCTCTCTCTCTCCCCTCCGTCCCTTTCTCCCTCTCTCTCTCCCTCCCTCCCTCTCTCCCTCCCTCTCTTCCTCTCTCCCTCTCTCTCCCTCCCTCTCTCTCTCCCTCCATCCCTTTCTCTCTCTCCCCCTTCTCTCCCTCCCCCTCCCTCCCTTTCTCCCTCTCTCTCCCTGCTCCCTCTCTCCCTCCCCCTCCCTCTTTTCCTCTCTCCCTCTCTCTCCCTTCCTCTCTCTCCTCCTCTCCCGGATGGCAATTTTGATAGCCAATTCTTTTGGACCAAGTGAACCTGCCTGAGAGCTGCCCCCCCATAACCCTGCCTTTATAATTTAATTTGGTTTGAATTGGCTCAATTTCCCCCCCCCCCCCCCCAAAAAAAAACAGCGGAGAGTACATAACCAAGGCCCATGGCGGTGGTCCCATGTTAAGTCCAGAGCTGACATTTTCAAGCTAATTCATGAATCACGTCTCTTAACCCCTTTGGGAGGTAGATAGTGGTGGTATCTGTTGACAGGAAAAGTATGCACCTAATAAAGTAATGCATAAGATTTATTGTAGAAGCATGGGGAGAGAAGTAAAGCGGGGAGGGGTGCCCCAGGGGGACAGAGAGATAGAGGGAGAGAGAGAGAGGACACACCACACTGCGCGCAGCGCGCCGCACACACACACACACACACACACACACACACACACACAAACCAACACACGGGTAAGGTTTGTCCTTATATCCGGGGCAGCGAACCCATCTAGTGGGAGCAGGAGAATGACGTCATAGGTCTCTGGGGGCAGTAAGGCTACTGGATTATTTTAGCATTCCCTTGCTTAGCAAGGCAATCCAGCTTAAATATTAAAAAAGAAAGAAATCAGCAAGAAGCAATACACATAGGGCTGGAGTTCAACAGTGGAGCACATTGGTATCATGTGCTAGAGTCTGGAATTTGGCTCCTGCACTGGTTGAGGGGGGGATTAGAAGCGAGCTCTAGAGCCTCCCTGTCCGCCATCCACGCTGAGGCTTGGAGAGAACACACAAGCAGGGCGGAAAGCAGAGTCAAGGCGCGCGCAGCCCTGGCCTTCAGCTGGAATCTTACTGAGAAGGTATATTTGGTAACACTTGCCAATTTTTGTTTCTTTTTTACCCATGCCTGTCTGTAGTAGAGGGACGCTTAGAACTGAGATGCTCCTGGCCATGATCAAGATGCTCTTGCTGGGTGTGCTGGGGCGTGTCCTGCTCCCTGACCCCCACACTAAAGTCTTGTCTGTGCCGGCCATTCCCCAAGAGACCTTTAAACCGTTTTCTAAATGAGGGAGAGTCCGAACAGAAACAGTTCGCGCCCACAGGAAGTACAGTACACAGAGGAAAGCCGTCAGTTTCCCTAAATCGAGCAGGGTGTATCACAGGAATCAGACCACTGCACCCCACCCTATTCAAATCATTTTGGGTATGGAGATGATTTTGAGCTGGAAACAATCAAGAAAATTGGTAGACACTAAAGAAAACTCTCTACTGTCCCTCGGGGCCATTGGCCTAAAAAACAGGCTTATACCCAGGTTCTTTGAATCAGCAAGACAGAGAGGAATCTATGTAACGCATTTCACTAAAGCAGACCGCATCTTCTTTCTCCGTTAGGCCCCCGTCCCCGCACCAACTTACCCTCTCATTGTTGTTTCTCGCCAGTTACTGGTTTGGTTGATTCTGTATCATTCTCCTGAGCTCCCCCGCATCCCCCTACATACTGCTCTGTACAGGTTAAACGTACCTTTTTGTTTGTGCTAAGACCTTTCTCTTGCGGTGTAAGCTGTCTTTTGCAAGGCTAAATTGCAAAGCTCCGGCAAGCTATGAAATATGGCAGCATTACTTTCAAATTAGGTTCTGCCCTGGAAGACCCATCCCAGAGGGTTACAGGGGTGGAGGAGTTTAGCCCTACAATTATCCTAGTGGGGCTAAAGACTGACGAGGAAAGCTGGGTCTGCCACAGTCCCCCAAGGGATGCACACAGGGCACTGTGCTGCCCATGGGGGCATTAGCAGTTTCTCTGGGTTACCTGGAGGACAAAAGGTCCTGCCAGGGCCAGAGTGTGTAAAACGTTTAAAAAGAAGAGGAAAGGAAGGTATTAAGGCATGCTTCCTGAAAGGTTTAATTGTGACTGTATTTAATTTAATGCCTGGGAGTGAAATTAATTTGTTTTTTCTCGTGGCCAGTTGGAAACTCAGACTCACCCGAAACAGAAGTGAAAAAAACTGACAGTGCGTAAGCAAAATTCCAAAAGATTCTACATTTCACCGAATAGGGTAGTGTGCGTGTCTAATGCCTCTCTATTGCACCGTCACACAGTCTGGGACAGGCCCACCTTACTTTAAACAACTTCATCTTCTGGTTCCTGTGCCCTAGGTGGCCATAAAAACGAATAGCTTAAACAAACATGAATGTTGAACTTTCCGAAATAATTAAAGCTGCTGCGTCCCTCCATCCAGGCCTTTCTTCCAGTCCAACATGCTCTTTTCTCACAGGTCAACCTTTCAGAGAACCCAGGGTGGCAGCCAGGCGTGCTTTGGGGTTTGGTTAGAGGGAAAAAAAAAAAAAAAGTCCTTTTGCTCAGCAAGGCGCCTTCACAAGCGGGCCCGGACACAAGCGTGCTGCACTGCAGTGGTCTAGTTCTAGCCCAGGCTAAACAGCCTAAACTCACTGTGGCCTGCGGACACCACACGCACCGTGCATTTTGGGGCTGTGCAACCTAAACAAACAAACAAAACAAACAGAACAAACAATCCAAAGCCCATATGAAACTTTGTGCATTCTACTTTGTTTGCCTCATTAATTTAGGAAGATTAATCATAAGGGCCTCCCTCAGCCCTTCTGTAGCTGGCAGCCTCCCTTTTCTTCAGCAAAGAGTCTCAGTGCTGTTTAAGGGATCCGCTGCTCCTTCCACTCTGGATGGCTAACGGGATCCCCAGCTTCAAAGTAAAGCCCAATGGATAGGTCAGTCATCACTGTGGAGCCACCCACTTGCCCCAGTGGGGACTGGTCGGAGGTTACTATGGGTTGTAAGAGGTCCGCTGAGAAGCTAGTCTTTGATCATCTTGTGACTGATGGACATTGCTGGTGCTCAGTGGGCTTCGCTTGGAACCCTAGGCAAGCAGCCTTAATAAAGCAGGTAGGGGAGGCTGCAGGCAGCAGAGAATACTAAGTGGCAAAAGGGACGACCGGGTTAGCCCCAACCGACTGCTTATAACAGTCGCACTTAATGCAAGGGAAGATGATGTTCTCATTTTCACATGCAAAGTTAGAACTTTCTGTTAAATACAGCCGCAAAGCTTCCCAAGTGTGCCACGAGTCCTAACATGAGGGAAACAGACCTAGAGGTCTACGTAAAAAGCCAGGGCCACTGAGCATTGCGTGGTTCACAGCAAACGGTGTTTTTTCTCCCGCATCATGAAGGTAAGACATCAGGCTTTAAGAATTCCGTGGATTTTAGGCCTCCCAGAAGCCAGGAACAGAAACGAAAGGATACTTCCCCCAACGTTTTGGTTGTACCAAGATCTCACACAGTGTTTTGCCTCTCTCTCAAGGATGCTTTCTGCTTTAGTATTTTGACAAATTGAATCTCCCTCCTCCAATGAGCTTCCTTGGCCATCTGGCATTGCTTCCCCAACCCTGGTCATACCTAATATAAGCTTCTGTCCACCCAGCAGAGCCTACTAATGTCTGTTGACACTAACTTGCCTCTTGGGAAATGGCGTGGAAGAGGTGCTGTCGTTTTTGATGATATTAATCAGCCAAAGTCCACAGAACGTTCTAGCTTTCTTTTAATAGGATGTACTGTCTCCAGGGCCTTAGGACCACCCCCCGGAGTGAGATGACTGGAAGTTGAAACAGAAGTTCAAATGTTACCATGTGTTGCCCGTAGAAGCAGGAGGCTAAGACAGGGAGGAACCGAAAAATCTCATTGCCAGGAGGCAAGGGCCATTTCGATTTGCACCCTTTCTGTGTCAGGTATGTGATGTGAGGTCAGGGCTATGTGGGCCGGAGGCCAGAACTCCGCCCGTAAACTCCCAAGCGCACTAGGAGAGCAGGGGGAATTGGAGGAGAAGATGGGCCTTAAGCAAGAGAAAGGAAGGAAGTTCACCCTGCTTGGACCCCTGTGGCATCCTGAGTGACAGGTGATGGCGCCCTTCCAAATGAAGGCAGGCCACACCGCACTTCAGCTCTTCCGCACAAAGACGGTGAAAGCAGTTTGCATTCCTGGTTTAAACGGAAAGGAACACTTCACACCCAAAACCCAAAGAATTCCTCAACAGAGTTAGAACCAGAAGGGATGCCTGACTCCCTGCGGTACCCTACTGGCAGTCCAAAGGGCGTGCGGCCTCCCGACCCTCAGGGGCAGAAGTTAGCTGGTCAGAATCACATGCCTAACATCCTAGCCCTTCCTCACCTCCTCATCTAACCCTAACTAAGTTCCTCTACTCCTCCTGGGCTTCATCCCAGTCCCTAGCTACGCTTTTCCTTAGAACTGTGCTATTGTGCTAGCTTTCCTTTTTTGCTCCCAGGTCTTTGTCTTTCCCTCGCTGTCCTCCTCCTGCCCCTCCCCCAGCTTCACACCCCGCCACGCTGTCCTGCTTTTCCTATGGCCAGGTCTGTCTTCTGGTCTTGTTCATCTACTACTTTTTATCCTCTTGCGCGGACTCTTTCAGATGCCTCTGGGTCTCGGTCGCTTCTGTTCTCTCTTTTGTCTTGTCTGTCTGTCCTCTGTCTGTCTGTCTGTCTCTATCCCTGTCTGTCCACTCCCTTGTCCTGTCTGTCTCTCTGTCTGTCCTGCCTCTCTGTCTGTTGCCTCTGTCCTGTCTCTCTGTCTGTCTGTCTTGTTCTCTCTATCGGTCTTCTGTCTTTGTCCTCTCTGTCTGTCTGTCTGTCTGTCTCTCTCTCTCGTCTCTCTCATACCTAACAAGAAAAGCCTTCTTCCTAACCGTACATGAGCTCCTCATGTCAATCAGTCTTTATACAGCTTCTTTTTTTTTTATAACTTGTGTCTATTATTACATTTAGCCTTGCTATGGATAATTGAATAAAATATATCCAAACTAAACGTAAACTTTTATATTTTTATTACTTAAATACATGTGTAAGGAGGTTTTGCAAACGGATGTACATACGTGCACCACATGCAATGGTCTGGGTGCTCTTGGAAGAGCGGAACAGGCCCATCCGGTCTGCTGGCCGGGACACAGCTGGGTGTGATTTGCTACAGGGTTTTGGGTGCTGAAGGAATCGAACCGGCCACCTCTGGAAGATCACAGTGCTCTTATTGCTTTCAGCCGTCACTATGCCCCTGAAAGTGTAAAAACTTAATGTAAAGGCCCACAAGCTTCCACTCTGGCTGCCTGTTTTGACTGTTCACTGAGCTGTAATGATATGGGGTCTGGTAACTTGGGCATGTGATGTCTTTAGTTTATTTGCAAATGTTTTCTTAATTATATAATAAAGTTATACAATTAAAATAAGTAAAATAGATAAATAAAAATAAAGAGGGAACCAGGTGAAGTATTTGCTTCTAAACCAGTTGTTTAAGGTATGGGATCACGGATCGTCCAGACAATCACAATCAAGAGAAATCCATGTTTTTTGCTCCCTTTGATGCTGTGTCTACATGTATTATCTAAAAAGCGGACAGAGATATAGACAGGAGTAATATGACACCTGAACAAGTTTCATCTGTTAAATAATGGTTTAAGGCAGGCCACTTCACGGGGCCAGTCCAGATGAAATCAATCACATCACCCCATATACTTTACTTCTTTAGTACAGCTAAAGATCATAGCTTATATCAGACACAGAACATGCAGAGAGAAGGGTAAAGAAGGGGGAGGGAGGTAGGGAGGGAGAGAGGGGAGGGCGGGAGGAACAGAGAGGGTGGGCGGTGTTAGAGAGCTGAGTGCTGGAGGAGCCACAGTTGGCCTGTGGGCACAGATGATGACGTAAGCAGTTTGCTAGGATCCCTGAGGAGAAAGGCAAATAGAATGCCTGTCCACGTAACAAACCGACCACCCCACCACCCCTTTTCTCTTTTAAAGGAAAAAGACACTACTGCTTTTTTTTTTTTTTTTTTTCATTCGGGACCCTTTCCGGCATGCCCGCAAGCCCCCACTGGACGTGTTCTTGGGATGTCCTTCTTAGGAGTGCGGTTCTCGATACAGAGTCCTGTTTTGGGGAATCCTTATGTGGCTTTTTGTGTTTCTTCTTGGTGAGAATTACCGAGCCCTGGCTTCTCCACCCCATGACAGCCCCTGTCCCAGTTAGACAGCACCTGAATCCAGCAATTGCAGATGGCCTTAAAGAGTGGCAGGAAACCAACCGGCTGTGGTGAGGGGCAGCAGAGAGGCTATCAAATCCCCATTCTTGTTTATCACACACAGATTGTGGGGGGCTGTCCAGGGAACGCCATTTACAGCCTCAAGCGGCCCTCTGGGCTCTGCCTCCCTTTCTACTGCAGCCGTACCCGGAAAGCTAAGAGAACGAACAACTGGCCAGGCAGCCTTTTGCAGTTGATCACGTGGACACGAGAAAGGCAAAAGAGCTTTATGAGAAATGACCAGTCCCCCGTCCAGATCAACACCATAACTAATACAAGAAAGAGACTCTACTGGTTTATATGTTTTATTAATTTTCTCCCCAGTGTGTCTGGAGCATCAGACAAAATTGGCAAAGAAGGATAATAATCACTTTGGTGCCTTCAGTCCTTTCCTTGTAGCCCCACACAATTATGCGCCTTTAAACTTCAAGCGCTCAAAAGTACTCCTGTCAGAACGCTTTGGTTTCTTTGTTCGTGCTAAAGAGTAAAAATGCCGACTAGCCAGGAGCCAGTGGACAATGCAACAGCTCAGGATGCTTGGTAATCTGCGCCCTGTGGGGAAAAATGTGTGAGTTTGGGTGTGGATATACCCTAAAATAATTCCATGTGTTCATAAACATTTATTGAGGCTCAATCGAACAAACACCTTAGGGGACAATGAGATTTATTGAAAAGTGCACAGAGAAATTCACACAAAGGGTAAAATGGGGCACGGAACACCTGACCTCTCTAGCCTTGCAATTAGTAAATGTATTTCGACCAAACAGTCACAGATTACATGAATAGGATTAATCACTTCACAAGATGGGCTGTCCACAATAACAAATAGCCAGCCATGGGAAAAGTGACATGGAGAGATGTATCTCTGTTAGCTGGTTAGCTTGACTTGTAGTCTAGTTTCTAGCAAGAAAAAATATGCATGAAGCAATAGGCGTGTATTTTAATAGACTGACTGTGTGCCATGCACAGGCAGTTGGTTACAGATTGGACTGTGGTGCATGCATGAAGCCACCAGGCAGTTTGTTCCAGAACTGAAGGTGTGCTGCATGAAGCAATTAGACATTTGGTAAATAGACTGACGGTGTGCCTGCACGAAGCACACAGGCAGATTGTTCCAACGATTGTGGTGCGTGCATTTAAAGCATTGGGCAGTTTTGTTATAAGACGGACTGTGTGCATGCATGAAGCACCAGGGCAATTGGTAAAACAGTAACTGACTGTGTGCATGCATTAAGCCATTGGGAAGTTGTTATAGACTGAACTGTGTGGCACGCACGCAGCAACCAACAATTGTTAACAGAGCTGACTGTGTGCAAAGCCATTAAGCATTAGGGAGGCAGTAGGTTATAGACGACGGTGTAATTCTTTCCAAGTCTCCCGTTAGAGCCCTAAAACTCGTCGTGTTAATGGGTGTGGTTGGACACGGGGCCTTTGGGAGGTAATTAAGCTTGCAAATGAGAGCATGGGTTGTCACGATAGATTAGCACCGTTATAAGAAGAAATAGAGAGCTCGTTTTCGCCTCCACGGAAATGGTGCAGCAAAGAAACTGTGAGGCACAAACGGCCAATGTGCTTGTCTAGAAGCCAAGAGAAGAGTCCCCGGAATGAAGGCCTACATTGCTGGCACCATGATTTCAGACCCCCCAGCCTTCAGAAGCTGTGAGGGAATGACGTCATGCTGGGTGTGACGAGTTGTTTTTAATGTTTTTTCGCGTCTAGCCGCCGGAGCTGACGGAGTTCTAATGAAGCAAATACTATTTAGCGTATGTTTAACCCTATGGTTTTTTTTTTTTTTTTTTTAGAGGACTTCAGTATTGAAGAAAACTGGGTTCCTTAGTGTGGACAGCTCTGCTACATGCTACACGTTGCCTTGCTTAAGGGGTTGGGAGAGGGGCAACATACATTTTCACATTAAAATAAAAGTACAACGACTGATTCCTAAGTCCTGTGTGCATCAATCCAGGCTTTTTAAAGAGTTAGCAACTGTCACATGTTAAGTTTTATACAAGCAAGGGCGTCTCCTAGGCTGACTGACTCTGTCTCCCCCGCTCCTGGCAACCTCACCACAAAGGCTGCCTTTGGCTGAAACTGGAGTGTGAAATTCCTCAGCGCAGAGTGAGGACACTGGTTGCTTGTTGTCTGGGACAAACATTCATTTTTTTTTCTTAAGACTCAACCCGACGTTGTTTACCGTTCTCTGGCTGAGGGACATGTGAGCTGTGTTTCTGTTCTATTTTGTTAAACCTCACGAACAGGGAACATTTCTGTGGGCATGCCTTCGAGCAACTAAAGGAACTCACATCCTCTGTCAGGGTGCCAGTGTGTGTTTTGGCTGCCATAGACTCGAGAGGCTTCTTTTTTTTTTTTTTTTTTTTTTTTCCAGTTGCTGTGGGCAATTTGTGCTGACACGGCGATGGCCACACCACCCTGAATGAACTGTGTCTCCACTGAATGCTATGGAAGGCAGTTTACGTCATCCTGAAGTGAATTAATTACTGGAGTATACAACAAATGCGTGACATTCAACAAGAAGGGGCAGACAATATCCATGAGAAAAATACAGCTGAAGAATCCAGAAGCCGAACAGCTACAGGAAAGAAACTGCAGATTCACAGTCAAAGAAACGTAAGCTAAAGCCACTGTGAGAGATGGCCTTACCACACAAGGCTGTATGACCATTAACCTGTGGAAGTCAGAAAGCCGGGTAATGCTCCATGGGGGGGGGGGGGAGCGGGATAGGGAGAGGTGGCTGGGGGGGGGGGGTATGGGGAGTGGGAATAAGAGATTTGGTCTGCTGCTGCAGCTCACATGGAACCGGTATCATCTACAGCCAGGGGCAAGTGCTGGGAAAGCTTGTGACCCAGGTCACAAGCCAGTCTCTTAGAATTCTTCACAGAGACCCACTAACTAGATATATAGAAGTTGGGGCCAACCCAGCATATGTGGAGATCAGACTTAGTATAACGTAGGGAATCCCGTGTGACATTGTGTTAGAATACAAAATATATTTTTGGTTTCTCTTACTAGTTTCTGGCACATAGGCCCTATTCCAGATTCTCCAACCAAAAAAACAATTTAGAAGAAAGGATTTATGTGGCTTACACTTCCACCAATTCATAACCATCGCTGAGAGACGCAAGGGCAGGAACCCGAAACAAAACCGTGGAGGAGTGCTGCTGTTGGCTCACTCCCTGGCTTGTTCCTAGCTCACAGTCAGCTTTCTTAAATAGCCCAGGCCCACCGGCACAGTGGGTGGGCCCTACCTGTCCATCCCCCCTCCCTGTCCATCCCCCACAGACACGCCCACAGGCCAATTGGATCTAGGCAACTCTTCAATGGAGGCAGTCCTCTCACCGGCTCTGCCTTGGTTTAATTGATAATTCAAGATAACTAGGAGAGGGCTTAAGCCATTTAATGATCTTCAGAGTGCGAGGGTTTTTTTTTTTGTATGTGAAAGAGACCACCCAGCCGTGCAGGGCAGTGGATTAAACAGGCTCAGAAACTGTCCCCACATCCTTTCAACGTCCTGGGAGAGGTTGAACTGGTCACAGAGGGCCAGTAGTTTAATTCACTAGCCCTACACAAAGAAGCCTCCATTACAAGAAAGAAAGAAAGAAAGAAAGAAAGAAAGAAAGAAAGAAAAAGAAAGAAAAAAAGAAGAAAGAAAGAAAGAAAAAAAAGAAAGAAAGAAGACTGACTTGATACTCTATGAGCAGATACAGGGGAAGGAGGTCCCCCTCATCACAATCTTAGGGGAGGGAGTAAGGGGAGAATGGGAGGGAGGGAAGAATGGAGGTACAAGGGATGGATAACAATTTAGATGTAATATAAATAATTATATATATATATATATATATATATATATATATATATATATATATATATATATATATATGGAAGAAAAAGGAGGTGTACAAATGGTTTGTTGATTTTCAGCACCCACAAGACTGCTAACAACTGTCTTCAATTCCAATCCCAGAATATCTGCCGATCTCTTCTGACCTCTGCTGGCACCTCGTACACAGACATACATATACACATGAAACAAATAAACATCCCTTTTTAAAGGATAAAGGCATGGTGTGGGTTGTGGAGGAGATAGAGTTTACTCTTGGATTGCAGAATAAATTAAATCTCAGGATAGAAATTGTGGGCTCCTTGACCCTCCGTGGGCATTTTGTCCTTTGTACGTTTTTCTACAATTAGGCAGTTATAGGCTTTGATGAGTTCCAAGAAGTACTTTGGCAAATTAACTAAACCTGTGGAGGGGATCATGGCTGGCTGATCAGTCTGGCTTGTGGTTGGCATCTGAAATGGAGGGGATCTTGTAGGACTGCGGGCTCCTCGGGATGGAACTGAGCTAGAGCATGCCGAGCTGGTGTCTGCTGGAGAGCTCTTGGTACGCGGGAGACAATGTCCACACGTCTAGTGTTGTGTATTGTTAGCGTGTGGTGGAGAGAAGCGATTTTTGTTATCCCGGGACCTGCGTAAGGAAAAGAATACAAGTTATACATGTTAAATTAGGTACAGGGTTTTGGGAGGGGCTGTGCAAAGGAGGGGGATTGGAAACTTGAACTTTCTCAGTCTTTGGGTGAATTTGCTTCCGTGCAGTGCGGGAGGGCTGTTTGGGATTCAGAGCCAGGATAAGGCACTGAGGTGTCTACTTAGCATACCAAAGTGGACCTGGCCTCCTCCAGGTTCTCCCAGCATCCCTCAGTCACTACCTGAACTTTCCATCCCAGAGGTCGGGCTTCCTCTCCCCACTATATAATTTAGTCATTTTGGCTCTCTCTTATTCTCTCTCTCTCTCTCTCTCTCTCTCTCCTCTCTCCTCCCTCCCCCTCTTCCTCGTCTCTGTGCACACACATTCTCTCTCTCTGCCCTCCCTTCCTTTCTTTCTTCCTCTGGATGTCAATTTTGATAGCCAATTCTTTGGGACCAGTGAACCTGCCTGAGAGCTGCCCCCCCATAACCCTGCCTTTATACTTTAATTTGGTTTGAATTGGCTCATTTCATCAGAGGAGAGTACCTACCAAGGCCCATGGCGGTTGTCACATGTTAAGTCCAGAGCTGAACATTTTCAAGCTAATTCAGTGATCACGTCTCTTCACCCCTTTGAGGTAGATAGTGGTGGTATCTGTTAGACATGAAGTATGCACCATATAACGTAATGGCATAAGATTTATTGTAGAAGCATGGGGCGAGAAGGAAAGCGGGGAGGGGTGCCCCAGGGGGACAGAGAGAGAGAGAGAGAGAGAGAGAGAGAGAGAGAGAGAGAGAGAGAGAGAGAGGACACACACACATGCGCGCGCGCGCGCGCACACACACACACACACACACACACACACACACACACCACACGGTAGGTTTGTTCTTATATCCTGGGCAGCTAACCCATCTAGTGGTAGGCAGATAATGACGTCATAGGTCTGCTGGGGGCAGTATGCTAACGGATTATTTTAGCATTCCCTTGCTTAGCAAGGCATCCAGCTAAATTTAAAAAAGAAAGAAATCAAGCAAGCAGCATACACATAGGCTGGAGTTCAACAGTGGAGCACATTGGTATCATGTGCTAGAGTCTGGATTTGGCTCCTGCACTGGTGAGGGGGTGGATAGAAGCTAGCTCTAGAGCCTCCTGTCCTCATCCACGCTGAGGCTTTGAGAGAAACACACAATCAGGGCGGTAAGCAGAGTCAAGGCGCTCGCAGCCTCTGGCTCAGCTGGAACTTACTGAGAAGGTATATTTGGTAACACTTGCCAATTTGTTTCTTTTTACCCATGCCTGTCTGTAGTAGAGGACGCTTAGACTGAGATGCTCTGCCATGCTCTAAGATGCTCTTGCTGGGGTGTGCTGGGGCTTGTCCTGCTCCCTGACCCCCACACTAAGCTTGTCTGTGCCGGCCAGTTCCCCAGAGGACCTTTAAAACCGTTCTAATGAGGGAGAGTCGAGACAGAAACATTCGCTCCCACAGGAAGTACAGTACACAGAGGAAAGCCTCAGTTTCCCTAAATCGAGCAGGGTGTATCACAGGAATCAAGACCACTGCACTCCCACCCTATTCAAATGCCATTTTGGTATGGAGATGATTTTGAGCTGGAAACAATCAAGAAATTGTAGACACTAAAGAAAACTCTCTACTGTCCTCCTGGCCATTTGCCTAAAAACAGGCTTATACCCAGGTTCTTTGATCAGCAAGAACAGAGAGGAATCTATGTAACGCATTTCACTAAAGCAGCCCTGCATCTTCTCCGTTAGTCCCCCTCCCGCCCCATACTTACACCTCTCTTGTTGTTTCTCTTCCAGTTTACTGGGTTTTGTTTTGATTCTGTATCAATTCTCCTGAGCTCCCCCGCATCCCCCTACATACATGCTCTGTACATGTTAACAACGTACCTTTTATGTTTGTGCTAAGACCTTTCTCTTGCTGTGTAAGCTGTCTTTTGCAAGGCTAATTTGCAAAGCTCCGGCAATCTATGAAATTGGCAGAATTACTTTCAAATTAGGTTTCTGCCCTGGAAGGACCCATCCCAGAGGGTTACAGGGTGTGAGGAGTTTAAGCCCTACCTGAATCCTAGTGGGCTAAAGACTGACGAGGAAGAGGCTGGGTCTGCCACAGTCCCAAGGGAGGCACACAGGGCATCTGTGCTGCCCATGGGGCTTAGCAGTTCTCTGGGTTACCTGGAGGACAAAAGGTCCTGCCAGGGCCAGAGTGTGATAAAACAGTTTAAAAAGAGAGAGGAAAGGAAGGTATTAGGCATGCTTCCTGAAGGTTCATTGGTGACTGTATTTATTTATGCCTGGGAGGGAAAATTATTTGTTTTTCTCGTGGCCAGTTGGAAACTCAGACTCACCAGAAAGGGAAAAAAACTGACATTGCTTAAGCAAAATCCAAATAGATTCTACATTTCACCGGAATAGTGTAGAGTGTGCGTGCTAATGCCTCTCTATTGCACGTCACAGTCTGGGACAGGCCAGCCTTACTTTAAACAACTTCATCTTCTGGTTCTGTGCCCTAGGCTTGCCATAAAACGAATAGCATTAACATGAATTTGAACTTTCTGAAATATTAAAGCTGCTGCGTCCCTCCATCCAGGCCTTTCTTCCAACATGGCTCTTTTCTCACAGGTCACTTCCAGAGACCCCAGGGTGGCAGCCAGGCTTGCTTTGGGTTTGGTTAGAGGAAGTCCTTTGCTCAGCAAGGCTCTTCACAAGCTGGCCTGACACAAGCGTGCATGCACTTCAGTTCTAAGTTCTAGCCCAGGCTAAACTCACTGTGGCCTGCGGACACCACACACCGTGCAGTTTTGGGCTGTGCAACCTAAAACAAACAAACAAACAAACAAACAAACAATCCAAAGCCCATATTAACTTGTGCATTCTACTTTGCCTTCTTATTTAGGAAGATTATCCTAAGGGCCTCCCTCAGCCCTTCTGTAGCTGGCAGCCTCCCTTTTCCTTCAGCAAAGAGTCTCAGTGCTGTTTAAAGGGATCCGGCTCTCTTCCACTCATGGCATGGCTAACGTGATCCCAGCTCAAGGTAAAGCCCAATGGATGAGGTCAGTCAATCACTGTGGCTCCACCCACTTGCCCATGACTGGTCGGAGTTACTATGGGTTGTAGAGGGTCCGCTGAGAAGCTGTCTTTTTCTTGTGACTGATGGACATTGCTGTGCTCAGTGGCTTCGCTTGGAACCTAGGCAGCAGCCTTATAAGCAGGTAGGAGGCTGGCAGGCAGCAGAGACTAGCTAAGTGGCAAAAGGGACGGACCAGGTTAGCCCCAACCGCTGCTTATAACATTCTGCACTTACTGCAAGGGAAGATGATGTTTCTCATTTTCACATTCAAGTTAGAACTTTCTGTTAAATAACAGCCCAAAGCTTCCCAAGTGTGCCACGAGTTCCTAACATGAGGTAAACAGACCTGAGAGGTCTAACGTAAAATCCAAGGGCCCCTGAGCATTGCGTGTTCACAGCAACTTAGTTTTCCTCCCGCATCATGAAGGTAGACATCAGGCTTAGAGAATTCGTGGATTTATGCCTCCCAGAAAGCCAGGAACAGAACACAAGGATACTTCCACACAACGTTTTGGTTGTCCCAAGACTCTCACACAGTGTTTGCTCTCTCTACGAAGGATGCTTTCTGCTTTATTATTTGTACAAATTGAATCTCCTCCTCCTATGAGCTCCTTGGCCATCTGGCATTGCTGTCCCCACACCTGGTCATACCTATATAGCTCTGGTCACCCAGCAGAGCCTCACTAAATGTCTGTTGACCTAACTTTGCCTCTGGGAAATGGCGTGGAAGAGGGTGGCTGTCTTTTTGTGATATTAATCAGCAAAGTCCACAGACGTTCTAGCTTTCTTTAATCTGATTTACTGTCTCCAGGGCCTTATGAACCGCCCCGGAGTGAGATGAGCTGTAAGTTGAACAGAAGTTCAATGCTTACCATTGTGCCCGTAGAAGCAGGAGGCTAAGACAGGGAGGAAACGAAAAATCTCATTTCCAGGAGGCAAGGAGCACATTTCGATTTCACCCTTTCTGTTTCAGGTATGTGATGGTGAGGTCAGGGCTATGTGGGCCTGAGGCCAGACTCCGCCCATTCCCAAGCGGCAGCTAGGAGAGCAGGGGGAATTGGAGGAGAAGATGGGCCTTAGGCAGAGGAAAGGAAGGAAGTTCACCCTGCTTGGACCCTGTGCATCCTGAGTGACAGGTGATGGCGCCTCCAAATGAGGGCAGGCCACCTCACTTCATCTTCCACAAAGACTGTGAAAGCAGTTTTGCATTCCTGTTTACGGAAAAGGAAACACTTCACCACCCAAAACCCAAAGAATCCTCAACAGAGTTAGAACCAGAAGGGATGCCTGACTCCCTGCGGTACCTACTGGCATTCCAAAGGGCGTGCTGGCCTCCCGGACCCCTCAGGGGCAGAAGTATCTGTCAGAAATCATGCTAACATCCTAGCCCTTCTCACCCTCCTCCTCTACCCTAACTAAGCTTCTCTACTCCTCCTGGGCTTCTCCAGTCCCTAGCTACTCGTTTTCCTTATAACTGTGCTATTGTGGCTATGCTTCCTTTTTTGCTCCCCAGGCTCTTTGTCTTTCCCTCTCTGTCCTCCTCCTGCCCCTCCCCCATCTTCACACCCCTCCACTCTGTTCCTGCTTTTCCTATGGCCAGGTCCTGTCTTCTGGTCTTGTTCAGTCTACTACTTTTTATCTCTGCTCTGGACTCTTTCAGATGCCTCTGGGTCTCTGTCTCTATCTGTCTCTCTGTTTGTCTGTCTGTCTGTCTCTGTCTGTCTGTCTGTCTCTATCCCTGTCTGTCTCTCTGTCTGTCTGTCTCTCTGTCTGTCTGCCTCTCTGTCTGTCTGCCTCTGTCTGTCTCTCTGTCTGTCTGTCTTTGTCTCTCTATCTGTCTGTCTTTGTCTCTCTGTCTGTCTGTCTGTCTGTCTCTCTCTCTCTCTCTCATACCTACAATAAAAGCCTTCTCCTTAACCGTACCATGGAGCTCTCATGTCATCAGTCTTTACAGCATTCTTTTTATAACTTGTGTCTATTATTACATTTAGCCTTTGCTCATGGATAAATGAATAAAATATATCCAAAACTGAAAGCGTAAACTTTATATTTTTATTTACTTAAATACATGTGTATGAATGTTTTGCACGGATGTACATACGTGCACCACATGCATGTCTGGTGCTCTTGGAGCTTGAACAGGCCATCCGGTCTGCTGGACCTGGACACAGCTGGGTGTGATTTGCTACATGGTTGTGGGTGCTGAGGATCGAACCGGCAACCTCTGGAAGATCAACCAGTGCTCTTAAGTGCTCAGCCGTCACTATGCCCCTGAAAGTGTAAAACTTAATGTGAAGTCCCACAGCTTCCACTCTGGCTGCCTTGTTTTGACTGTTCACTGAGCTGTATAGATATTGGGTCTGGTTAACTTGGGCATGTGATGTCTTTAGTTATTTGCATGTTTTCTTATTATATAATAAAGTTTATACAATTAAAAAATAAGTAAAATAGATAAAATAAAAATAAAGAGGGAACAGAGTGCAGTATTTGCTTCTAAAACCATGTTGTGATGTATGGGTCACGGTTCTTCCAGACAATCACAATCAATAGAAAATCCATGTTTTCTCCCTTTTATGCTGTGTCTACATGTATATATACTAAAAGCAGGACAGAGATATAGACAGGAGTAAATATGACACCTGACAAATTCATCTGTAAATAATGTTTAAGGCAGGCACTTCACGGCCAGTCCAGATGACATCACCCATAATACTTAACTTCTTTAGTACAGCTAAAAGATCCATAGCTTATATCATACACATAACAGGGCAGAGAGAGAGGGTAAAGAAAGGGGGAGGGAGGGAGGGAGGGAGAGAGGGAGGGAGGGAGGAACAGAGAGGGTGGGCCGGTGTAGAGAGCTGAGGTGACTGGAGGAGCCACAGTTGGCCATGGCACAGATGATGACGTAAGCAGTTGCTAGGTCCCTGAGAGTAGGCAAATAGAATTGCCTGTACACGTAACAACCCGACCACCCCACCACCCTGCCTTTTAAGGAAAAAGACACTGCTTTTTTTTTTTTTCATTCTGGACCCTTTCCGGCATGCCCGCAGCCCCACTGTACGTGTTCTTGGGATGTCTTCTTAGGAGTGCGGTTCTCAGATACAGTAGTCTTGGGGAATCCTGTGCTTTTTGTGTTTCTTGTGAGAATTACCGAAGCCCTGGCTTCTCCAGCCCATGACAGCCCTGTCCCATTTAGACAGCACCTGAATCCAGCCTTGCAGATGGCCTTAAGAGTGGCAGGAAACCGCTGTGGGTGGAGGGGGCAGCGAGAGGCTATCAAATCCCCATTCTGTTATCACAACACAGAGTGTGGGGCTGTCCAGGGACGCCATTTACAGCCTCAGCGGCCCTCTGGCTCTGCCTCCCTTTCTACTTGCAGTCCTTACCCTGAAAGGCTAAGAGACGGAACAAACTAGGCCAGGCACCGTTGCAGTTGATCACGTGGACACAGGAGAAGGCAAAAGAGCTTTTATGAGAACTGACCAGTCCCCTTCAGATCAACACCATGAACTAATACAAGAAAGAGACATCTACTTGTTTATATTTTATTATTTTTCTCCCCAGTGTTCTGGAGCATCAGACAAAATTGCAAAGGAGGTAATATCACGCTTTGGTGCCTTCAGTCTTTCCTTGTGAGCCTCACAATTATGCTCCTTTAAACTTCAAGAGCTCAAAATTACTCCTGTCAGAACGCTTTGTTTCTTTGTTCGTGCTAAAGAGTAAATGCCGACTAGCCAGTGGACAATGCACAGCTCAGATGCTTGGTATCTGCCCTGTGGGGAAAAATGTGTGAGTTTGTGTGGATATACCCTAAAATAATTCATGTGTTCAATAAACATTTATTGAGGCTCAATAGAACAAAACCTTAGGGGAAAATGAGATTTATATGAAAGTGCACAGGAGAATTCACACAAAGGGGTAAAATGGGGCACGGAACACTGACTCTCTAGCCTGGCATTAGTAAATGTATTTCTACCAAACAGTCACAGATTACATGAATATTATTAATCACTTCAAGATGTGCTGTCCACAATACAAAGAGCCAGCCATGGGAAGTGCTGGAGAGATGTAGCTCTGTTACTGTTAGCTGAACTTGTAGTCTAGTTTCATAGCAAGAAAATATGCATGAAGCATTAGGCAGTTGTTATAGACTGACTGTGTGCATGCATCAGGCAGTTGTTACAGATTGACTGTGTGCATGCATGAAGCACCAGGCAGTTGTTCCAGACTGACTGTGTGCATGCATGAAGCATTAGACAGTTGTTATAGACTGACTGTGTGCATGCACGAAGCACCAGGCAATTGTTCCAGACTGACTGTGTGCGTGCATTAAGCATTGGGCAGTTGTTATAGACTGACTGTGTGCATGCATGAAGCACCAGGCAATTGTTACAGACTGACTGTGTGCATGCATTAAGCATTGGGCAGTTGTTATAGACTGACTGTGTGCACGCACGAAGCACCAGACAATTGTTACAGACTGACTGTGTGCAAGCATTAAGCATTAGGCAGTGGTTATAGACTGACTGTGTGTATTCTTTCCAAGTCTCTCCAAGTTAGAGCCCTAACTCTTCGTGTTATGGTGTTTGGACACGGGGCCTTTGGGAGGTAATTAAGCTTGCATGAGATCATGGGTTTTCACGATGAGATTAGCACCTTTATAAGAAGAAACTAGAGAGCTCGTTTTCGCCTCCCTGAAATGTGCACAAAGAAACTGTGAGCACACGGCACAATGGTGCTTGTCTAGAAGCCAAGAGAAGAGGCCCCGGAATGAAGCCTACCTTGCTGGCACCTTGATCTCAGACACCCCAGCCTTCAGAGCTGTGAGAAATGACGTCATGCTGGTGAAGAGCTTGTTTATGTTTTTCGCTCTAGCAGCCCAAGCTGACTGAAGTTCTAATGAAGCAAAATACTAGTTAGCGTATGTTAAACCCTATGGTTTTTTTTTTTTTTTTTAAGGAGCTTCAGTAGTGAAGAAAACTGGTCCTTAGTGTGGACAGCTCTGGCTACATGCTACACGTTGGCTTGCTTAGGGGTTTGGAGGAGGGCACATACATTTTCAATTAAAATAAAAGTACAACGACTGCTTCCTAAGTCCCTGTGTGCATCATCCAGGCTTTCTAAAGGTTAGCAACTTTCCACAGGTTAAGTTTTATACAGAGCGAGGGCGTCTCCTAGGCTGACTGCTCTGTGCTCCGCTCTGCACCTCACCACAAAGGCTTCTTTGGCTGACACTGGAGGTGTGAAATTCCTCAGCGCAGAGTGAGGACACTGGTTGCTTGTTGTCTGGGACAAACATTCATTTTTTTCTTAAGACTCAACCGACTTTGTTTACCGTTCTCTGGCTGAGGGACATGTGAGCTGTTTTCTATTTTTTAACCTTCACGAACAGGACATTTCTGTGCATGCCTTCGAGCAACTAAAGGAACTCATCTCTGTCAGGGTGCCAGTGTGTGTTTTGCTGCCATAGACATCGCGAGGGCTTCTTTTTTTTTTTTTTTTTTTTTTCCAGTTGCTGTGCATTTGTGCTGACACAGGGCTGCACACGCTCTCTGTTAGCTGTTTCTTTTGTTGCTGTGACAGTGTAGCTGACAGAAGCAACCTAAGAGAGGAAGGGTTTTTGTTTTGTTTTTTTGTTTTTTTTAGCTCATGGTTTGAGGGGACACAGTCCCCTATGGTGGGGTAGATATATGGCTGGGGCTCTGTATTGTGGTGGGAGTGAGAGTATATTACAGCTGGTAGACCAGAGAGCAAAGATGCTTGGGCCAGAAGTGAGGCCCGGCTATAACCCTCAAAGCCTACCCCGCAGTGACCCAATTTCTCCAGCTAGGCCTCACCTCTTAATTCCACCATTTTCTAAACCACACTGGGTAAGGACCATGTATTCACATATATGAGCCTGCGGGGTGAGTGGGGGACATTTCACACTCGACTCATAGACTGTTAATCTTTGGTTAGATATATAAAAAAATACTTCATTTTGGTTTTAATTTTCACTTTCTGATAAAGTGGTTCAGCAACATCCACATGTGAATAGTCGTTTAAGATTTCTTTTGAAATTGTCTCCTCATGTGTAATTGTCTACTGCCCATTTTCCTTTGTGTCGGTTTTTAATTTACTAATGGGCAAATCTTTGTGGAAAGATCTTCCTTATACATGCCATGAATTTGATTTCTTCCTCTCTATGGTTTGTTCTTTTAATGTGTCTTTTATAAACAAACAAACAAAAAAAAAATCCCAAGTTCCGGGTTGTTTCCAATTTCATCAATCTTATTTTAAAGTTAGTGCTTTGCAGTTAATGATGAAGGAATCTTTGGCTGGCTGGGTGAGGTAGCACATATCTATCATCCCAGCACTTGGGAGTGTGCAGAGTGTTGAGATAAGGCTTATGGAGGCCCATAGGGCACAGCAAGGGAGACATCAGCAGCTCCCAAGGCTCCAGGAAATATCCCGATCCATGGCACACACTGTTGCTCTACTAGAGACTCCTAGCACACTAGTGAAGTCTCAAAATGGAACCGAGCCTAGGGTAGTGGGTGACTGCTTCCCCCTTCTTTATGGAAGTCTCCTGAGGTGACCTTGCCCCCATATTTCCTTACAGTTACACCAACCTGATGGATTGCTGTTGGTGCTTGAGGCTAGCATGGGATGGTCTGATTGGCCCTTTCATCGTATAAAGGCTTAAGCATCGTGAGTCTGGTCTTCAGAGTCTTATTTCCGGGATTCTGCCTGGGCTCCATTTCCACTCATCCCCGTTTGCCTGCTTCCTGGTCCCCACATGGGAGGTGGAGGCAGAAGTGTTATTAGTTCAAGGCCAGCTTGGGCTAAATACAAACAAACAAACAAGAAAATAAATAGAATCTTTGACTAGCTCTGAAGATATAAGATTGTCCTGCATTTTTGTCTAGAATATTTATTGATTTACTCTTCAAGTTTTGCATTTATAATTTACACTGTCTTCTTTATCAGGATCAAGTGTCCATTCAAGTATGTGTTTGCGTTGCAGCTCTCTTCCTTGGGTTCTTTTGACTTCCTTGTCCTTGGGTCTGTACATCAGGGATAAGCCAGGGGACCTGTGGACCCATTCAAGTATGTGTTTGCGTTGCAGCTCTCTTCCTTGGGTTCTTTTGACTTCCTTGTCCTTGGGTCTGTACATCAGGGATAAGCCAGGGGACCTGTGGACCCATTCAAGTATGTGTTTGCGTTGCAGCTCTCTTCCTTGGGTTCTTTTGACTTCCTTGTCCTTGGGTCTGTACATCAGGGATAAGCCAGGGGAACTGTGGACCCAGGCTACTTGTACATCCAGATCATTGGGATTCTAGGACTGAGGCTTTCAGTTTGGGGTTGACTGTTTGCCAGACGTGACCCTCAACTCCTACAGAAAACTGTTGCCACTTTGGATTGCAGACATGACCAGCCTCACAGCCAGTGATTTCCCAGGCATGATAGACTGTACCCTCAAATTGTGAGCTAAAATAAGCTCTGTGGGGGTTTGAGTTAGAGTGACACCTATAGGCTCATATGTCTGAATACTTGGCTCCTGGTTGGTGGAGCTGTTTGGTAAGGACTAGGAGGTGTGGCCTTGTAGAAGGAGGTGTGTCATTGGGAGTGGGCTTTGAGGTTTCAAAAGCCCATGCCAGGCCCATCCTCCTCCTTCTCCTCTTCTTCTTCCTCCTTGCCCTCTCTCTCCCTCCCTCCCTCTCTCTCCCTTCCTATCTCTCTCTCCTTTCCCCTCTCTCTCTTTCCCTTTCTCTCTCTCTCTCTCTCCCTCCCTCTCTCTCTCTCTCTCCCTCCGTCCCTTTCTCCCTCTCTCTCTCCCTCCCTCCCTCTCTCCCTCTCCTCTCTTCCTCTCTCCCTCTCTCTCCCTCCCTCTCTCTCTCCTCCATCCCGTTCTCTCTCTCCCCCTTCTCTCCTCCCCCCTCCTCCTTCTCTCCTCTCTCTCCTCGCTCCCTCTCTCTCTCCCTCCCCCTCCCTCTTTTCCTCTCTCCCTCTCTCTCCCTTCCTCTCTCTCTCCCTCTCCCTTGATCCCTTTCTCTCCCCCTCCCTCTCTCCCTTTCCCTCCCTCCCTTTTCCCTCTCTCCCTCCCTCTCTCTTTCCCTTTCCCTCAGTCCTGTCCCTCTCTCTCCCTCTCCCTCCCTCTGTCCTTTTCTTTCTCCTCTCTCAGTCTTTCCCTCCCTCTCTCCCTCCCCCTCCCTTTCTCCTTCTCCCCCCCTCTCCCTCCTCTCACTCTCTCTCTCCCTCCCTCCCCCTCTCCCTCCCTCCCTCCGTCCCTCCCTCTCTCTCCCTTCCTCCTTCAGCCCCCCTCTGCCTGCTGCCTGTAGATAAGATATAAGCCCTCAGCTACTGCTTCAGTGGAATGCCTGCCTGCCTGTTGCCATGCTCCAGCCATGATGGTGATGAACTGCTATCCCTCTGAAGCTGTGACCCTCAAATAGACTCTTCTTTCTATAAGTTGCCTTGGTTGTGGTAGGTTTCGTTGTCTTTGTTTGTTTTAAGCACAGCAATAGAAAAGTAACTAATACACTTTCCTCTTTAAGTTGCTTTGGTCAGATGTGTTGTTACAGCAGGGAGATAGGTGACTAATGTCAGTGGAGCAGGGCTGTTGCTGTGACAAACCTAACGGTGTTATTCTCGGGCCCTTGGGACTGGTTTGTGGGAGGAATATGGAAGAGTTTGGAGCTGCAAGCTAGGGAGGCGCTGGGACATGATATGCACAGCCTAATGGTCTATTTTGGTGGGTGCATGAAAAATCAGAATATCGAGAACTGGGGACATCAGAGGCCTGGTCAGATTCAGAGATAAAAGAACTCTCTCAGGAACTAGTCTAGAGATTACTCATGTAATATTCTGGCAAGAAGTCTGGCTTTATTTTGCTCATGTCCTGAATTCTTGAATGCAGTTAAACTCAAAAGGAATGGAATAAGGGACTTTTTTGGTTGAGAATGTTTTTAAAGATTAAAACACTTATTTATCTAAGCATCTGTGTGTTCAAGCATGCATGCATGTGGTGTGTGTGTGTGTGTGTGTGTGTGTATAGGTGTGACATGTTTATAGGTGCCTGTGGAGGCCAAAGAGGGCACTGCATCCCAGTTTTGGGAATAGGACCCTGGTCCTCTGGAAGAGCAGCAAGTGCTCTTAACTGTGGAGCAGTAGCTGTTATGAAATTGCTCCTGACTTGCACCCTTGTGCCATGGCATCCACACACATATGCATGCCTGTAGCACCCAAGGTAACAATAAATTTGATTTTTTAAAAAAAGTTGTGACTAAGGAGAGTACAGAGGCACCTGTAATCACTAAACTGATTTGCCCCATGAAGAGAAATCCTGTTCTTCATCCAGAGACAATAGCAAAGGTGATAGTCAAGGCTAGTTCACCAAAAGCTCTAACTTGTAGGTGTGCACATTTTCACTTCGAAGGAGAGATAGTGAACTGGGAATATCAAAGGGTCAGCACACAGGCTACATTCTGAGCTGGCAGCAGATCTTTGTAGCCTTGCTCGTATGATACTCTTCCACAGGCGTGAAACATGCATCAGTATGGGAGTTACAGAGAGGTGCACCGAGGCTCCAGAACCATGCTGAGGTGAGGTACCCTGAAAGGTCAGAGGCCATGTAAGGAGGCCTGGGGAGGCCTTCGTGTGAGGCTCTGAAGGGAAAGCCCAGTTTGCAGTATGTTGGGGATGCTAGAAGTATGGGAAAGCCTGAAGTAAAGCCGAACATGTGGCCAGTGGCACCCTGCCACCTAGCACCCCAAGCTGCAGGAGGAGGAGAAGGATGAGCACCAGCATTCATGGGGCTCTGCTTCCTGACTGCAGATGCAACGTGACACACACCTCCTGCTCCGGCTACCGTGACTTCTGTGCCACGATGGACCGCACCCTCAGAATTGAGCCCAATTTCTTCCTTAAATCACTTTTGTTAGGTCTTTGGTCCCAACAACGAGAAACCTGCAAACACAGTCAGCAAAGAAAAGAAAGATTCCAATAAGCAGGGCACTCCGGCTTTATGCAGCATAACGTCATAAGCGTACACGTGTGACCACACGTTGTTTAGCCTCTGTGTTTCATCCTGTTCACATCACAGGACACCTCACCCCTGCCCCCGCACAGATGGAAGTTAGGTGTATCACATGAGAGCAAGCATGCCAGAAGGCAGAAATGATGGCATCTACGTTAAGTATCCATCTACTGCAACACACGTGGGATTTATCTGATGGTAACTGCAGGCAGGGCCAGTAGCTCCACAGGATTCCTGCAGGCCTTTAGTGCCAGCCTGGACCAGCTGAAGCTGCCAAGCTCATGGGCTGAGAAGCTAGCAGGCTCTCAGATTCTCCAGTGTGCAAGCAGCCATTGTTAAACTACCCAGCTGATGTGATAAGTTGAATACATCTCTCTATGACATCTATTTACTCCACTGGTTCTGTTCCTCTGGAAAGCCTGCTAGGATAGCTAGGCAACAGGTACTTCTTCCCAGGCTCTGCCTATGGATGCATGCTTTGTGCACACCCTTGTCTCTTGTCTCCCACCAGAATGCAGGTTCCATGAGGTGGGAGACTTCATCTTTTATTCATACCATGGATATGGCTTAGAACACAGAGGAGATGCTCTGTAAGTAACTGCGCTTTTTGGTTTTGCTTTGTTTTTGATGTTTTGTGTCAGGGCATCGTTGTGGATCAGACTGACCTTGGATTTGCTGTGTAGCCAAGAGTGACCCCGAACTCCTGAGACCCTGAGATTACATGCATGTGCCATCTCTCCTGGCTATGAGTTAAAGGAATGACTGCTACCCAAGAGATGTTCACGGTCACCTGACCTCATCACAACTCAAAAAGGAGAGCTGGCTGCTCTGCGTCTAATGAGTCTGTACAGGAACTTGGGTTTCTCTTTTCTGATCCATCATTCAGCCTATTCCAGTCCTTTCTCTACATAGATGAAAGTCTAACACCGTCAGCTGCTAATTAAATAAAATAACAGGCTATAGGGAAGAAAGTGTTTCTGCAGGTTTTGCCACATGAAATGACAGTGGCCTTTCCCTTCTATTCAGTTGCCATCTAGAGCAAATGTCAACAGTGAGTACAAGGACCAAAGCATGAGTTAATAAATCATCATCATCATCGTCGTAGTCGTCGTCATCATCATCATAAAAATAATAATCAATAAGGAAGAGGAGTATTGATAGAGTCAGTGTCCTGCCCCAGGGAAAAACAGCCTGAATTGTCTGCAAAGGTAAATGGTAAAAACTTGGTTTGAAAGAAACACACACACTCACAAACACACACACACACAAACACACACACACACACACACGTTCATTGAGCCCAATGAGAGATTAGTAATAGTGATTAGTAACGAAACAGAACAGTCATTAAAGGAGAAAGCACTCGGGCTTGTTCCCTTGTGAACACTGGGGGACCAGCTGTCTGGCTAAGTTGTTTATCTGAGTGGTGCTCTGCCAGGCTGCGTTCAACAGTGAGTGTGATCTGCAAAGCCTGTGAAGGAGAGCCCTGTTCTAGCAAGTGGCTCTGCCGAGAAGGTCCACCACAGAGAGGTGCCCCTCCTGCTCTGCCTCCAACTCTTCTCCTGTCCCCTCTCTCCTTGTCTTTTTTAGAAATCTGCTTTACTAAAATAATTCAAGTAAAGGAGAGCACCCAGGTCTCTACATTCTAGATCCCCACCTTGTTTTCACATTCTTCCGTCTCACGCTCTATTTGGGTGTTTTTGTTTGTTTGTTTTTTGTTTTTATCCTTTCCCTGAAAGCTAACCAGGAATCTGCTATCCACAACTAGAGAAGCATTCTTCTAAAACCGAGAGTACATACCTATAATTCCCGCACTCAAGAGGCTGAGGCAGGAGGATTGCCATGAGTTTGAAGCCTGCTTAGTATGCATAATGAGTTAGACATTTTCCTGGGCTATAAAACAAGAACCTGTCTCAAAAGATAAAAAGTTAAAAATATTGTTACAGTAATCTCGAACCAGAGGATGTGCGCCGACTAGCGTAACTGATACAAAGATGAGCCAAGTTCTGAGGAGACCCCCAAGTCGTTGCCAGAAAGTGCGATGAATACCTTTAGCAAGTTAGTGAGCATTGCACACTTAGGATGGCGCCATCCTTCTTCCTGGGTGAGGAGAGGATGGCTGGTGGGTTGTGAGGTGCTTGACATTTAGGATGTCCTTGCGAGATTTGACTTTCAGATGCTTGGTTTATTCACACAAACATTCCTTACAACAACATGTTATTATAAAGGTTACAATAATCTTATTAAACAGATATCTCACCAAACCAAGGCTAAGTCGGTCAGGTAGATAAAGCTGCAGAGTTCCACTGCAGAATCCTCTCCGGTAATAACGCTTTGAGAGTTTGCAAGCGTAACTAGCATCCTCCATGTCCTCTGTGAGGTCCTTCAGCTGTGGCAGGCCAGGAGGATGGCAGTGTTGGAGGTCCCAGACAGTCCTTGGGAATGTATTGGTAGCAGCTGGCACTGATAGGTGGGCACCAAGAACTCAGCAATAGTGCCAGAAACGCCATGGTTTCTGAACCTGGAGTCAAAGGGTCTCCAAGTCTCTTTGCTGACCGGATCAGTGCAGAGGCTATGTCTGCAATGTGGTGGAGAGAAACAAGGGTTTGCTTCCAATTTTCTATGTTTTTATTATTCCAGTGGGCATTAGTTTTTTGCTGTCAGGGCTCACAGCTTAGGGCTAGTTCACTGTAATGTCAATGCCACCTTGGCATTGATTCATATTGGAGCAAGCATTACATTATTCCAAGTCAAACAAAAATGGTTTCACTTATGTTCCTAATCATGGGGACTTTGCTGTCTGACTTTTCCAGAAGCCTACCTGAGCTGCTATCAAAATATCGCGGTGCCTGCCTCTTCCTCATGTGAGGACCTTGTTAACATCTAAGTGTGTGGTTGATCACGGGGTGGGTCAGCACCTATTTGTTAAGGAAGATTATAGGCTTGGCTGACACTGTCCCGAGACTAGCTTTAGACCTAGTAATGGACTACCTAGGGTCAAAAAGATTATAGAAAGGAATGGAGTCTCAATTCTCTTTTGCTAATGGATATGAACCAATACTTGGAGCAGGAACTTGATTGTTATGGATAGTCAGATTGGCTTTGATCAGTCTGCAGCCCATAGATTTAGCCATGACTGGTATTTATCATTCCTGATAAAGAAGAAAGGCAAATGGGTCCTGGTGGTTAGTGGAGGGCGACAAGAGGAGACTGCCCCTCAAGTTCGTCTTTTGATTCCCTTATTGATTTCTTGGTGGCTTTTACGCCCTCATGCGCGCGCGCGCGCACGTACACACACACACACACACACACACACACCAGATGGGTTGCAGGTTCTGTGGTAGTAACTGCTATTTGTTATGATACTGGTTGTGGTGGCTTAAGTGAGAGCGGCCCCCATAGGTTCATAGATTTGAATTCTTGGTCACCAGGGAATGGCACTATTTGAAAGAATTAGAGATGTCATCTTGTTTGAGGAAGTGTGTCCTTGGAGTTGGGCTTTGAGATTTCAAAAAAATCCCCAAGTGTTTCTCTTTCTGCTGCCTGCAGATCGAGATGCAGAGCCCTCAGCTCCTTCTCCAGCACCATGTCTGCCTGCACGCCGCCATGCTTCCCGCCATGATGATAATGGACTAAACCTCTGAAACTGTAAGCCAGCCCCCATTGTAAGTGTTGCTGTGGTCATGGCATCTCTTCACAGCATGAGAATACAGACTAAGACAATGATGTTTTTTAGCATTGAACCAAGAGCCTTGGCATGCTTAGCAAAAATTCTACCAACAACCTAGACCTCTAGCCTCCCCGTTCCTATTTATTTTTATTAAGAGTTGTTTATTTTTATTTTATCCATATGTGTAAGTTTTTCTTGTGTCTAGTGCATCATGTGATGCGTGGGGTGCTTGGTGGCCAAAAGAGTACACTGTATTTATCCCCTTGAACTGAAGTTATAGGCAGTTGTGAGCCATCATGTGGGTGCTGAGAACAAACCTGTCTTCTCGGCAAGATGGTTTCCTCAACCCCAGTTCCCTTTTCCATTTAGAGATAAGGTCTCAACAAGTTGCTGGGGCTGGCTTTGAGCTCATGATCTTCCTGACTTAACCTCCTTGGTAGCTGGGGTTACAGGAGCACATCACAAAAATCAGCAGCTACTGCCACTTAATAAAGGAGCAATCTCTCAAGAGCCAATGAAAGGCAGAGCTGGGGGTGGGGGGGGTGGGGGTGGAGTCTAGGCCAATGAGCCAGAATAATGTCTTCAGTTGTGGTCTGGGCCCATTGGTACCCCAGCAAAGACGAGGTTATAAAGAAAGGGTTGAAAGGAGCATCACCCCTGCAGTGCTTCTCTGGGTCAAGACACCCTGGGTAGGATGGCAGGAACATCCTCCTGCATGGATAGTTTGGGCTGATGGAGTGACCACTCCAGAAAATAAATGTTGGCTTGTTAGAAGACATCAGGTTTCTGGGAGCCAAATGTGGTAGGATTTTTTTTTTACATCTGTTACAAAACAAAAAGCCAAACAAATAAACAAACAAAAAAACTATTTTTCGGCTCAACTGAGTTTTTAAAAAGTCTTTTATTCTGATCATTATTCACACTTCATTATCAATCAGTTTCTTTCTGTACGTTGAATCAAACCCAATTAAAAGATTGAGCTCTAAAACGCAAAGAAACGTTGTCTGTGTTCTCATGCTATTGCCCTCTGCCCTGCTTTAAAAAAAAAAAAAAAAAAGCCATAAACACCCAGAGTCCAGTGTGCAACCTGCCCTACCACATCTGCCCGGGCGCTTGCGTGCATGCAGGGAGGGCCACTTCAGACAGGCCTTCTTTTACCTGGAAACGTTTGCAGGCAGATGAATTGGCGCAAAGCAAACATAATTGTGTTAACTTCAAAGATGGAAAATATCATGCATGTTAAATTCTATAACCTGTCATGAAGGAGATCATTTGTTTGGCTCTAATTTTATTCTGGACCTATTTACCGTTGCTTAGAATCAAAACGGTGCCCGCTGACTTTATGGTTTGATGCCTTTATTGGGCCCTAACAATTTTAAGCTGCAGAAGTCTAGTATTCTACCTGTGGCAGTAAAAGTATGTGTAGTGTTCTCTTCTGTGCTACGGAATCTTCCTAAGCATTCGACTCAGTCTCCTTAACTTTGAAGATGAAGAAGTCAGTACTGACAAAAAGTAACATGGAGCGAAGGTAACACAGGCGGATAGTAATGCTGTTTTAGTTAAAACCCCAAATCTCACAAACGAGCATTCTCCAATTGTATACCTGGTGACCACCACAGTGGAGAGAATTGTAAATACGTTAAGAGAAATTACAGTTGTTTCTGACCTTGTGAAGTGTTTTGAACGTGTGTTCCAATCATGATTACTAATCAGTTACTTTGCCTTCCTTGCATTGACTCAGCATAGTTGGTGTTTAAATTTCTGTTTCAGTGGTTCTGGTTCATTGGAGAGGACACTGGAGAGCAGGGACCAAAGGACTTTTAGGGATCATCAACTCTCATTCTGTACTGTTAGACAGAAAACCAGGACCAGGGGTGCATGAATCAGTGGAGGCTCACCAGCTTGAGGACCATCTAGGCCGCATAGTGAGTGCCCCTGGCTGAAAAAAAATAAAGATGAAGAAAGCAGTCAGGTGGTGGTGGTGCACGCCTTTAATCCTAGCACTCGGGAGGCAGAGGCAGGCAGATCGCTGGGAGTTCAATGCCAGCCTGGTCTACAGAGTAAGTCCAGGCCAACCAAGGCTATATAGAGAAACCCTGTCTAGAAAAGAAAAAAAAGAAAAAAAAAAAGAAAAAGAAAAAAAAAAAAAGAAAGAAAAGAAAAGAGAAGAAAAATGACCAGTTAACTGAAGTGGCTTGGTCTGTTTGCAGCAAAGGATTTAGAACCAAAGTCTCCAGGGCTGACAAGCTTTCCCCAATTCTATACTGTTTCCAAATTTCCTACATGTACCTTGTTTTAAAATTTTGACTCTGTCCTTTTGAGTTAACATAGACTGTTTTAGTTTGTGTGAGTCAAAGTGAAAATTTCCGTATCCCTAGCCCTAAATTTTTCCCCTTCTCTTACATCTTGAACAAACTTTAGTAGGAATTAAAAGGAGAATTAAGAGGAATAAATGTAGTGAAAGTTAGGTTAAGGAGAGAGTCAGCATCAGCACCAAAAGAGTTTGTAGACCATCACGGTGATGTGTAGACCATCACGGAGATGTGTAGACCATCAGGGAGATGTGTAGGCCATCACGGAGATGTGCAAACCATCACGGAGATGTGCAGACCATCACAGAGATGTGCAGACCATCACAGAGACGTGCAGACCATCACGGAAACTTGTAGACCATCATGGCGATGTGTAGACCATCAGGGAGATGTGTAGACCATCACGGAGATGTGTAGACCATCATGGACATGTGTAGACCATCATGGACATGTGTAGACCATTATGGAGGTGTGTACTCTGAGGAAGCATCCTGTGAGGAAGACCTGTGTGAAATGGCAGGAATTGTGACAGCATCCTTCGGGCCCTGGGTAGTTGGACCAGCATAAGTATTTCTCATTTGGTAACAAACTGTGTGTATAGTCACAGCCTGATTAAAGGTTGTCAAATAGGAATTACAGAAAACCATTGTGTTCTGCTAAACTCCTGAATAGGCCACAGCAAAAATAAACACTGAGTCATACACGTTAAATATCTAGTCGTCAACCACACCTAAGGTACATATCCAACCTTCCCAGAAACCGGAATTTGAGATTATGGTCTAGTCTCCCAAATGACCTAACAATTAACAATACGTTGGTTTTAATTTTTACACAAAAGATGTAACCTGGAATAACCTGATATTAAAAGGTTCTTTTTAAAAATTGTTCTGATTCCTGTCCCCACTAAACGAAGGAAATAACCACTTTCTTCTTCCAAGCCCATCAGAACACTTGATATGTTTTATGGAGTAAGCATTTTCAAGCTATGACTGAAAATCAGATCTTTAAAAGTTATTGGGGCGGGGGGGGGGCTGTTTCAGGACAGCCAGGACTACAAAGTGAGATCCTCTCTCAAAACAAAAAGAAAGAAATTATAACATTATTGTCTGGCAACAGCTACACTGAGAATTTGGACATGTTTGCAGTCTTGCACTTTCCTGATGTTGGTGCCTGTCCTGGCGATCCTGAGGACTCCTGGGCAACTTTATTGCTGACTCATCAAGCTGTCTTCCAGAGCATCTCCCTCACCAAGGTCCAGTGAAGCGCATGGGATATAAATAGCTGGGAAGACGTGGCACACCATTTCTTTCCACTCTGCCAACTTTAGGCTGTTGTACCGTGCAGAAGTATGACAGAAAGTCAAAGTTGTAGACTGTCTCAGATAGATCCAGGTCCTAATCTTAGAACTTCCCCCACCCTCTCTCTCTGTCTCTGTCTCTCTCTGTGTGTCTCTGTGTTTCTGTGTGTATATATACTGTGTGGATGCGTGTGCATATGGAGGCCAAACATTGGCATCAGATGCCTTCCTCAATCATTATCCACCTCAATTTTGAGATAGGGTGTCTCACTGAACCTGGAACCCATCAATTCGGCTCCGCTGGTTGGACAACAACCTCCAGGGATCCTCCTGTCTCTGTCCCCAAAGCATAGACTTTACAGGCACATGACACTGTGATGTAGAAGCAACTCAAAAGCAATGGGTAGAGGTTTTAAAGGATTTCCTAATTAGGGGATCGCACAAAGTAGAATTCAGCTAAGGAGCACAGCCCACACTTACCCCAGAGATGAGTAGTGTGAAAACCAGGCCTGATAGAGATAAGCACAATTTATGATGCTAGGATGTAAATGTCTGTTCACAGATGTGATTTTCCTGGATCCCACAGTGACTGCAGGATTAGGAGCGACTAGAGACTTCCATGTACCTTTGGGAGTATCTATGTCTAGAATGGGACAGTGGGAAATCTGACAGTAAAATGACTCAATGCGCTCTCATGCATATGCCTCCATTTGAAGGAGGACAAGACAGGTCAGACAGCACAGCTTTAACACACCAATATGCTGGCTTAAACAGGAGTGTGTCCCAAAGTTTTGAATTTTTTAAAAAGATGTATCTTTATTTTTTAAAGCATGTGCGCGCACGCGCGCGCACACACACACACACACACACACACACACACAGAGAGAGAGAGACACACACACACATTAGTACAGGTCCTCCTGGATGCCTCTAGAGGCCTTGAATCCCCTGAGGCTGGAATTACAAAATGGTGTGAGCTGCTGTCACGAGTCAAGGGCAGGAAGAACCTCAAGGAGATGAATATCAAGATTTTACAGATGCTTTATTAGTCACACGCTCATCCTACGTCACTTAGACATCCTCTCCTGTCTGCTGAGTATAGCTGTAGCCTGGTGGATGGCTTCACAGGTAAGGCTCGAGATCTGTCTTGGTTCTGAGTGGTCCACAGCGGGCTTCTTTCACTAGGTCTGGGCCCGGTCTGGTCTGGTCTCTGACAGGGCTTTGGATTTGGTGATGTGTGTCCAACTTGATCAGGAGAGTGGCGTGGTCTTAGTTGGTAAACATCACGGCCAGCCTGAGGTGGTCTTGTACTCAGCTTATATGCCCTATCTATGTTGGGGGGAGTTGCACGCCGTTTCAGCCAATGAGGTGTCTGTTATGTCACTCATTTTACTTTATGCTTATCATGGTGTTCAGGTGGACAACTTATGTCATTTCTTATTGTAGCAAGAGCACTGTTTCACTTATCGATACCAGCATTTTTTTTTTTTTTTTTTTTTTTTTTTTTTTTTTTTTTTTACACTATACTTTCTCCTCTTTGCTTTACATATTCTCTACAGCTGCCCAACATGGGTGCTGGAAGCTGGAAACTGAACTCTGGTCCTCTGGAAAAGCAGCAAGAGTTCTTAACTACTGAGCCATCTCTCCATCCCCTGACCCAAAGGAGACAGGTACAAAATGCAGGCAGAGATGCCAGGCTTTTATTCTTCACTTGGTTCTCTTAACAGCCTAAGAGAGAAAGCAGTGGTTTTGTTTGTTTTGTTTTGTTTTTGTTTGTTTGTTTGTTTTAGCAAATGTGGTGTCAAGGTATCTGTCATGAAAGTTTTCTCATTGATAAAACAAAGGAAACAAAACCTAGTAAGTCTGTTATGCAAAATTAAATACTGTTGGTAATGCCCGTGGGGTGGTGATTGCCGTGCAGTTGTCATGGTGACCTTAATTTTTCTTGCACTACAAGGCAGAGGAAGGGAGAGGAGAAGACTGGAGTGTAAAATGGCAGGCGATTCTTCATCCTTGAATGGAGGTGGGCTGGGAGAGAGTAGGGCTGAGTTAGGGTCGGGGGGGATAAGGAAGTGGGTGGAAAGAAAGAGGGAGGAGCGAGGAAAGAACAAAAGGCAAAGGCAGGGGAGGTGACTTACAGAGCCTCCACGTGGAAGGGTGAACTATGACCTGAGCAGTGACAAATGGTGCTCCCACAGGCCCTCGGGGACAGCCCAGGGGCAAGCAGGGTAGGCGCCACCTGAAAGGGCTCAGAAACACAGCGAAGGGAATCATAATTTGCATTTTAGCAAAATGCCCAGAGGACTCCTGGATCCATTAAGTCCCCAGAATCGGTGGTGGCTTGCTCTGGTGTTGCTTAAGCGGATTCCAGGCACCAGGAAGGCCCCGGGGTTTTTGTTATCTGCAAATCAACGGCGATTTCCAGGATGTGTCACTTACCTTAGCACGCTGAGTTGGACTGAAGTTCTCCGAAAGACTCAGGCTGTGGGCTCCTGAGCGTCTCAGAATTTCCCACCTTGCTCCAAGCTCCTGGGAGTGGGGAAACAGGAAGTAAGAGGGCACCACTCATCAGATGTTAAGAAACAGGAAGAGGATTAGGGCTGTGCTTCCAGACACAACTGGACAGTAAGGCAGCCTCCCTGCCCTGGAATCCTACCTGCTCTTCAGCTCCTCCTGGGGCCCGACTTTACCTCTAAACAAAACAGCAGCTTGTCTGCCAGGCTTTTGTTCTTTCTTGCAAACAGGTAGGAGAGGACAGTGGAGGAGCCACTTCACCTCCCTGTTTCAATTCCCTGACGTGAAGTACAGGCTTAAAACCACGATATTAGGTACCCAGGGTTCCCAGGGCAGTGAAGATCAGAGGTGTGGCTTTCCAGTGATGATGTCAGCCGGCTTTTATGTCGAAGTAGTCAATTAGGTGAGGGAAGTGAGATTAAGAACCTGGGGGCCTGAGAGAACAGGTGCCCACTTAACAAAATCAGTTACTACTCTGTTCTAACTGTAAAACCAGTGTGAGAGAGTGTGAGCCAGGTCGGCCAGGTAATCTTTTATCCCCTCCCTCCCTCCCTCCCTCCCTCCTTCCCTCTTTCCCTCCTTCCTCCCTTCCTCCATTTCTTCCTCCCCTTCCCTCTCCTTTTCCTCTTCTTCTTCTCCTTCTTCTTCTCTTCCTCCTCCTCTTCCTCTTCTTTCTCTCTCTCTCCTGCCCCATCTTTCTTCCTTCTTCCTTTCTTTTCTTCAAGAAAGCTGAAAGTTCAGACTTTTGTGCTAACTTTTTAAAATGTGAATTTAATAAAAATAAAAATGAAAACCTTGCTGCTCATACAAAACAAATTTGAGGCTCATGTAACCTGTAGTCCATAGGCTTGTGAGTGCTCAGCGTCTCTCCTAAGTCTTTCAAAAGAGAAGGAAGTCTTTATTAATGGCACTTGAATTTGCTACGTGCTCCATTGTGGCAAGCCCTGGTGAGTCTTGCTCAAGGGAGAGGAAGACGTTGGTTGTCCTTCACGATGGACAGAGCTTGAATAAAATGTTGTCACATAGAGAGTCAAGCTCTATTGTCTTTGTGGGTGATAGGGATCAAATTGAGGGTCTCACGTGCGTAAGACAAGCACTCCATCCACTGTCCCCAGCCACAACCCCATGGAAAAATATAAAAAAATTTAACAAGTCACATATGAGGTGGAAGCAGCCTGTCATAATTAGTTGATTAATCATTGTTAGCCTCTTGTCTTGTGCTGATACTCGAGTAAGGCTTGCTCAGGGGATTGATTACATCCACGCCAGGATTCCTTTGTAGTCATCTCTTGAAGGGCACGGTGACAACAGAAGTCCACCTCAAGTTACCACCTTCTGCAAAGTGACAATCAGGTACACAGCCTGGCGTAATTCGAGCCCATCTTCCTATGGGTAGTGGGCGGGGCGCTGTGGCTGGATTGCTTTCAGTCTTAATGGGAATCTTTATGAGACAGAAACCTAATTCCACTTAGGTAATAATATGCCCACTCAACCTTTCTTCCCAGAACCAGCCTGAGCTTCAAACTTAGGTGGTGGGGGTGAGGGGAGATTGGCAGAGATTGTTCTCTGAATGTGGATACCTCCAGACAAAGCAGTGTTAGGGACGGCTTGCATCTTTAAGTCGTTCTGGAGATTTTCCACAGTGAAAGGTGCTGTCGTAAGGCCAGGGTACTTAGCGTTTGTCTCTTCAGTGCAGCAGCCTGAAACTCGGGAGTGAGTAGAGCTTATATGTCAGTCTTAAACCCAGACTATTGTCATCTGCTCAACTTCCTTTCCTTTGTTTCATTGTTTCTCTCTCTCTCTCTCTCTCTCTCTCTCTCTCTCTCTCTCTCTTTCTCCTTCCTTCCTTCTTTCTCCTCCTCCTCCTCCTCCTCCTCCTGTTCTTCTTCTCTTGTTTTTTGAGACAGGGTTTCTCTGTGCAGCCTTGGCTGTCCTGGAACTCACCCCGTAGACCACGATGGCCTTGAACTCATAGAGATCTGCCTGCCTCTGCCTCCCAAGTGCTGGAATTAAAGGTGTGCCCCTCGGCTGTTGCTGTCGCTGCCGCCGCCACCACCACCCAGCTTCTTTTTTCTTTATTAAAAAAAAATAACTTTAACTAAAATGTAATTGCATCATCTCTCCTTTTATTTTTCTCTCTCTAACACTTTCTGTGTCCTTTCTCTCCAATCTCTATGCCCCCCCCCCAAATTCATGGCCTCTTTTTCTTTGATTTTTATTATATATTATATATATGCAAATATATATGTGTATATATATATATATATATATATATATAACCTGCTGAGTCTGTTTAGTGTTAGTTGTACATATGTGACTTCAGGGCTGACGACTTGTGCATTTTATAACCAATCAGAAGCTCATCTCTGGAAAAGGCTGATTGACTCTGTCTCAGAACTTGTTAGTTGCCTGTTGTGGTAGTTTGAATAGAAGTGGCCTCCATATACTGTGTTTGAATGCTTGACCATAGGGAATGGCGCTATTAGGAGGTGTGGCCTTACTGGAGGCACCATGTCTGCCTGCACGCTGCCATGATGATGATGGACTAAACCTCTGAAACTGTAAGCCAGGCCCAATGAAATGTTTTCCTTTGTAAGAGTTGTTGTGGTCATCCCCTTGATGGGGAGGCCCGGTGGAACTCAGGGGAAGGATAGCAGGCTACCACGAAGAGACTTGATACCCTATGAGCATATACAGGGGGAGGAGGTCCCCTCAGTCACAGTCATAGGGGAGGGGAATAGGGTGAAAGCGAGAAGGAGGGAGGAATGGGAGGATACAAGGGATGGGATAACAATTGAGATGTAATATGAATAAATTAATAAAAATTGTGTCAAAAAAAGAGAGTTGCTGTGGTCATGGTCTCTCATATGGCTGGGTGTTATGGTCTGAGAAGGAATGTTCAAGATTCTGAGCCAAGGGCAGAGGAGTCTGGGATTAAAAAAAAAAGATCATAATATTCTGGGGGGACTTGGGGGAAGCCTGGCCTTACAGATAGCAAAAGACCACCAGGTTGTAAACTACATCCTTTCCCAGCATTCTGGGCGGAAGACAGGTAAACATCTCCTTCCTTTAAAGAGACAAACATGCATCTTTAGCCATCCTGGTTTTCATAGCACTTGTCGTGTGCACAAGGACCTCTTACCTCCTACACCCTTCTAAAGCATGACTCAGCTGACCTGACTTCCTGCCACTAGGCAACACTTCCTGAAGGTCCCACTACTCCCCAATAGTGCCACAGATTGGAAACCAAACCTTCAAAGCACGAGCTGTTCATAAACAAACTGTAGCGATTGGCTTCCCAAAAGTCAGAATTCTGCCATTCCCGCTCCCAGTGGGCTGAGCAAATTCCTAGAGAATAGTGTGAAAGGTGAGGCATAAAAGGCAATTCAGGTTTTCTTACCAAAGCCAAAAATGTGGCACTGGGTCCTCTAGCTTACAGTTGGGTTGTGTAAGAATTCTGAGGGACAGGCAGATACTGGAAGCTTCTAAACTCCAGTCTGGGTGTGTGTGTGTGGTTGACATTTATTCATCACTTAGAGCACACAAACACAATACCCGAGACCTAATGAGCTCACATGATTTTTTAAAAAGCCTTCCATTAACAGGGTGTTTGCAGTCAGAGAGAGGGAAAATCAAAACACGCCCTAGCAAGCTTGTGCTAGGAGAGGAGTGTCTGAGCAGAGGGGACTAGGAAGCCAAAGAAAAACTAGTGGCACATTCGCTGCAAAGGGTTAAATAGACCAGATCCCAAGAAAGGGAGGAAAAAACACAGGAGCTCAGAGCTGTGGTCTGTCGGTGCTACTTTTTAATTCTATTTTAATTGAGGTCTTACATTTCCCTTCCAACCTACCCCTTATCCATCCTAATACCTTTTAATACCCCAACACTAGGTAGGATAGAAAGAAGGTTAGTGAGGAGAAGGGGAGGAGCTCTCTTTAGCTACTTCCAGCTGGGTAGGGTCGACTGAGTTCTTTGAGACAATACCAACCTCAGACGTCAGGACACACAGCAGTCCAGCTAACCAGCGAACAGCAGCCTTCTTCCTCCTCCGACTGTCTCCTCCAAGCGCCCCTCCAAGCATTCCTCTCTGTCTCTGGGCTCTGGTGTTTATCCCCTCTCAGAGTCCCCAGAATTCAACTAACTACAGCTGACAAAGACCACACCCCTCTCCAAGCTGCAGGAGGCAATTATCAGCGATGAATAAACTAAGGCAGCCCTATATCCCACACTTGGGATTAAAACAAAAACATATTTACATAACATAAGTGAGTTTTTAAAGAAACCAAACCCCCACACTACAGCATTCTTGCTGGACCAGAGCCTGTAAGGAAGAAGCTGGGGCATCCAGTGGGGGAGCAGAACTTCTTGATGATGCAGCACGGGCATCCCTTGCCTGGCATGGTTGGAACCAGAAATGTATCAGATTTCAGATCTAAGCAAGACATTCATTTATGCTCCAGAAACACATGCACATAGCCTGGAGAAAAATTTTCACAACCTTTTTGGTTAAGTGTAGAGTTTTTTTTTTTTTTTTCCTACTTGTGTCATTTTAGGACTCAAAAAATTTCAGATTTTGACATATTTTAGATTTTTGGATCGTCAGGACAGGTAGTATTCAACCTACAAGTACGTTCCTTCCTTTCCATCAGTGACCCAGGGTCTGAGCTGCCCCATTCTTCCCAGGTAACCTGGGGCCAACAGGCTAGCAGTGGTAGTGGCAGGACTCTCCACTCAGCTGGATTTCCTTGAAGGGGCTTGGACTTGGGCCATCCACATTTTTGTGTCATGATACAGCACAGTGACTACAGTGTTTATTTTGTTCACTCTTATTTCTCCTTGGATACCAAGCATTTGCTCTTCATATATAATGAGTCCAGCCGGAGCCAGGGAAAAGGAGATCCTTGGTACCCTTAGTGCCCTTAGAATCTTCATTTCCCCAGTGATTGTATTGTATTGCCACTGTGGTGCCTGCTATAATTAATCTCTGCAGGGAGACATGACTGTTGGCTCTAGGAGGACTTACTTATAACCAGGCTGTCTGTGCATGTGGGGGTTACACGTGATCCCTCACTTCCTTTCCTTGTCCTCTCCTAGAGCATGATGACGTCATCCAAGTTCAATGCTGTGAACACTGGATAAATCCACAGGTGACAAGAAAAAAAAAAAAAAAGAAAGAAAGAAAGAAAAAAAGAAATACATTGTAAAGAAATGAAATTATAAACGGGTAGAGTGATGCATGCCTCTACCTCAAAAGGTAGATGCAGGTAGATCTCTGACTTTAGCATGAGGAAGATCTAAGTTTGGGTCCCAAGCATACACATAAAAAAATGGGAGAGATGCAATACACCCAGAAATCTGGCATGACTCACTCATGGTGGCCTATGTGAGAGATCCTACACAAGCCTCTACTCACTAACAGCACCAGATTTTTCTTCTTCTTCTTCTTCTTCTTCTTCTTCTTCTTCTTCTTCTTCTTCTTCTTCTTCTTCTTCTTCTTCCAAAAGACAAAAAAGATGTGAACAAGATCTTCTGTGACACCATCAGATACCTAGAGACAGAATATTCCTGGCGATCTGTGAGAGTTTGAATAGGAAAGGTCCCACAGATTTATATATTTGTATGTATGATCCCCAGTTAGTGGAAATGTTTGGGAAGGAATAAGAGGTGTGGCCTTGTTGGAGGAGGTGTGTTGTTTACTGAAGGTGGGCTTTAAGTGGTACCAGGGACTTGAGGCCCATGCCAGCCCCAGTCTCACACTTTCTGCCTACTGCCATACTCTTCACCATGATGATAATGAACTAACCCTCTGAAACTGTAAGCAAGCCTCCCTTCCTCCTTCTCCCCACAATTAAATGCTTTCTTCTCTGAGTTGCCTTAGTCATAGTATCTCTTCACAGCAATAGAGCAACATCCAAGACACCATCCAACACCCCAACACCCCGTGATGGCATGGCAGCAGATTGGAGACCCTCCTTTTAACATATTAGAAAAGAAAAACAAAAAAGAAAAGGTAAGAAAGAAAAAGAAAATTTTACACAGAAAAAAAAAACCATTAAGAAATAAGTATAAAAAATAAAAAATAAAAATAAAATAAAAAGAAACACGTATATACAGGATAATAAGACCCAGGTCTCCCAAAAGACTCCTACAACAAACGCTACAAGAGCTTAAAAGTGGGAGTGAGAAAGTGTAAGAAGAAAGTGATAGAAGAGTTAGAAAGAAGCACAACACAAATATTAGTCAAAGGAATTATATGAGAATACCACATAAAACTTGAAGTAACAAATATTTAATGAGGCTGGGGTGGGTTTTAGCAAAGTATAAATTAATAAAACAGAAAACCGTAACAGATGAATTACCACAGAAAGAGACTGGAAATGCAATAACAAAAGAAAAAAGCCCACAACCTTCCAGTAATTAGTATTGCATGCCTGTAATTCTAGCAATCAGGAGGTAGGCAGGAGAACTTTGGATAAGAGGCTAGCCTGGGCTACATATAGACACACCTCGTTTACTCTAGATTGTGTAAAGTAAACAAACAAATGTCTAACAATGTGGGGCTAAGGAGATGCCTCAGCAGTTAAGAGCACTGGCTGCTCTTTCAGAGGTCCTGAGTTCGATTCCCGGCAACCACATGGTGACTCACAATCATCTATAATGGGATCTCATGGCCTCTTCTGTCTTGCGGGCATATAGAACACTCATATGTATAAATAAATTAATCTTTAAAAAATAAAACCCTTTAAAAAGTAGGTAAGAAAGAAAGGCCGGGTGTGGTGGCGCACGCCTTTCATCCCAGCACTCGGGAGGTAGAAGCAGAAGCAGGCAGATTGCTGTGAGTTCGAGGCCAGTCTGGTCTACAAAGTGAGTCCAGGACAGCCAAGGCTACACAGAGAAACCCTGTCTTGAAAAACAAAACAAGAACAAAAACAAAAAAACAACAACAAAAAGAAAGAAAGAAAGAAAGAAAGAAGAAGAAAAAAAGAAAGAGAGAGAGGAGAGAGAGAGAGAGAGAGAGAGAGAGAGAGAGAGAGAGAGAGAGAGAGAAATCTATTCACAGAGACTGGACTGTTGACCGGAGAGCATGCACGAGACGAACCTAAGCTCTCTGCACATATGTACCAGTTGTGTAGCCTGGTTTTCACATGGGACCCCTAACAGCAGAAGCAGGGCTGCCTTAACTCTGTTGCCTGCCTTTGGGTCCCTGTCCCCTGACTGGGCTGCCTTGTTTAGTCCAACAGGAGAAGATGCACCTAGTCTTACTGCAACTTGGTATGCTAAGGTGGGTTAATATCCATGGGAGGCCTCTCCTTTTCCGGAGGAGAAAAGAAGGGGACGGATGGGAAGGGAGGGGAGGGGAGAGGGAGGGACTGGGAGGAGAGGAGGGAGGGGAAGCTGCCATTAGGATATAAAGTAAATAAATTAATTAATATATTATTTATTAATGGTGAGAAAATAATTGAATCTAAAGCTTGGTGCCGGGAATCAAACCCAGGGCCAATAACACATGCTATACCACTGGGCCACAACCCAAGCCTCAGCTAAACATCAACAAAGGAAATTACGGTTAGGTACATTACTGTGAGCTATTAAAAAGAAAGAAAAGGGCTGGAGAGATGGCTCAGAGATTAAGGGCACAGACTGCTCCTCCAGAGGTCCTGAGTTCAATTCCCAGCAACCATATGGTGGTTCCCAACCATCTATAATATGATCTGATGCCCTCTTCTAGCCTGCATATGTACAAGCAGGCAGAGCACTGTATTCATAATAAATAAATAAATCTAAAAAAGAAAAAGAAAAAGAAAGAAAAGGTCACCATTTTGTAGGTCAGCATACTGAAATACCAAAACCTGATTGAGGCTGTTAGGAGGACAAATAATTATAAAGTAATCTTATGAACGAATGCAAATTTTTATATGAACTAGCTCCAAGTTCTAGTTCAACCTCACATGACGACAGAAATATTTACTACTATTCTCTCTCTAAAGAAGCACAAATCTGAAGGACTTAAGGAACAAGAGAGACAGGGTTAAGGTACAGCCTGCCAGCTTACTTGTAGAGCATATATTTAGGTCCTGGGTTCAATTCCCCAGCACTCTCCTCCTCTGCCCAGAAAAGCCCAGTATCACAGAGGAGGAGACAGTGGCAGACAACTGGGGTCATCTGAAAAAGCTGATTATAGAAAGCTAAACCCGACAGGCAGACATAGTACATCCCAGCACTCAGGAGGCAGAGCCAGATGGATCTCTGTAAATTCAAGGGCAACCTGGTCTACAGAGCAAGTTCCAGGACAGCTAGGCTTGTACAAAGAAACCTTGTCTTGGAAAAGGGAAAAAAAGAAAAGAAAGAATGCTAAGCCGTAAGCCAGAGCTGCATCCCACCTCTTCCATGTCCAGGGCCTGAACAATTGAAGGAGGAAAGTCCTGTACAAATAGGGAGGGCACACCTGTGTCAGGAGCAGTCATGTTCCCAGCCGCTGTGCCTTGCTTTCCAAAGTGTGAGTGGCCTCCATTCCTGGCAGAAGGCTATCTGCACTCAGGGCCACCAGGCAGGCACACTGAGGCAAGGGTACTGCACCACAGGTAAAGATTAGAGGAGGATGGTTACAGAAAGCTGTTCCCCTGGGCCCTTGCTGTCTTCTGTGCTTATCTCCTCAAAACACTGACAGCTACATTTATCCTTCTCAGAAAGAAAATGAGTGGTTTCATCTTTGGGGCCTGACTTCACAGGAAAGAAAACCTACAGATGCTGTCATAGTTACCTTTCTGTTGCAGTGCTAAGACACTATAACCAAAGCAATGAAAGAAGAAACACGTTACTTGGCGCTTTTAGTTTCAGAGGGTTAGAATCTATGACTCTCACGGAAGGAAGTATGGCAGCAGGCAAGCAGTCTTGTGATAAAACAACGCAGCAGCAGTGTGTGTGAGAGAAAGAGAGGGAGAAAGAGAGAGGGGGAGAGAGAGAAGGAAAAAAGAGAGAAAGAGAGAAGAAGAGAGGGGGGAGAGAGAGAAAACAAGAGAGAAAGAGAGAGCAAGAGAGAGAAGGAGGGAGGGAGGGACAGAGAGAGAGAAGGAAAAAAGAGAGAGGAGAGAGAAAGAGAAAGGGAGAGAGAGAAAGAGAGAGGGAGAGAGAGAAAAAGAGGGAGGGAAGAAAAGAGAGGGGGAAGGGAAGGAGGGAAGGAGGGAAGGAGGGAAGGAGAGAGAGAGGGAGAGAGAGAGAGAGAGAGAGAGAAGACTGGGGCTGACTGGTAATGGCATGGGATTTTGAAACCTCAAAGCTTGCCCTGGGTAACACACCTTCACCAGCATGGCCACACCTCCTAATTCTTCTCCCAAGTAGTTTCAACAACTAGGGACCAGGCAGCCAAACATACATGAGTATGAGCCTGTGGTGGCCCTTCTCATTCAAACCACCACAGATGCTGACAGAAGCCCCAAGTGAAGCAGGCAGAAGCACAGGAAGGCCCACCTTCAGCACGACCTCTCCGTGCTCACCAAACTCACTCTCGCCATGTTGGTGCATCGCTAACGACTGCCATGCATGAAAGGAAGTTAATGCAAAAGGCAGAGATGAAAAAACAACAAAGAAAGGAAAGGAGAAATATCTAAGCAGAAGAAAACTTCTTAAAGCCCACAGGATGGAAGAAAATATTTCATACTGGAGATATAAAGACGAGGTTAAGGCAGGAGAATCACTTGAGTCTAACAAGTGCTGCCTGCACTATGCATCCATGGGGTGGTACAGAGACCGGGGATAGCGGCTGTGCTCTGGCCTGGGCAACACAGTGAGACACTATCTCTTAGAAGGAGAAAAGGAGGAACTGAAAAGAAACATAGAATTTTGAGATTTAAAATAGAACTGCAGAAGGGCAGATTCGGTGAAAGAGTTGAGAAGGGGCTGCCAAATTCAGTAATAAACAAATAAAATTCAGGACACTGTGTTTAATTTGAATTTCAGGTAAACCACAAACCCTTTTTTAGTGCAAGTACGCCATGTGCAATATTTAGTTTATCTGGAATTAAAACCTTCTGTATATCCTTGTTTCTCATTTAGTAATCCAAGGTCAAGAAGAAGTCCATGATGAAATTTCCATGAAAACACAAAAAGAGACAGAAAGGTAAATAAAAATCAAAGATCAACTGAGGAAGATCAGTATTTGAATAGGGGTTACAGAAAGGAACAGCAGAGGGAATATGTTACTAAGAAAACCGGATGGAAGGGACTATCCAGCACCAAGGTCAAGAGGTAAGCTTCCATCGGCACTGAAGGGAAACTTCAGAGCACCGAGGCCAAAACAGCGAAAGATCAATCCAGGCAAAATGTCTCTGTGGGGCATGGTGGAACCATGGCTTCCAAATTCTCAGGGGAGAGTATTTTCCATCCGGGATTATACAGCCTGCTGAACAGACCATCATGTGTGATGATATGAGCATAGAACACACACACACACACACACACACACACACACACACACACACCTTTAAGAAGCTTTCGGTGTATGTATTCCATGGGTATGTGAGAAGAAGCCAAGAAAGAAGAGAAGAACTCACAGACAGAGACAGACAGGGAGAGAGATATAAAATTAGAGAGATAGGGAGATTAGTATATATATGCAAGATATATATACAAGGTGAGGAGAATTCTGCTGTGTTGACTAGTTTTATGTCAACTTGACACATTCTAGGATCATCAGAGAGGAGAGAACCTCAGTTGAGAAAATGAGTCCATAAGATTGGGCTGTAGGGGCTGGAGAGATGGCTCAGTGGTTAAGAGCACTGACTGCTCTTTCAGAGGTCCTGAGTTCAATTCCCAGCAACCACATGGTGGCTCACAACCATCTATAATGTGATCTGATGCACTCTTCTGGCCTTCAGGGGTACAAGCAGACAGAGCAATGTATACATAATAAATAAATAAATAAATCTAAGATTGGGCTGTAGGCAAGTGTGTGGGGCATTTTTAAAAAATTGGTGATTAATGGCAGAGGGCCCAGCCCACTGTGGGTAAGGGTATCCCTGAGGTAGTGATCCTGGGTTCCTTACGAAAGGAGGCTGAGCAAGCCACAAGGAGCAAGCCAGTAAGCAGCACTCCTCCGTGGCCTCTGCATCGGCTTCTGCTTTCTGGTTCCTGCCTGTTTGAGTTCCTGCCCTGACTTCATTCAATGATGGACAGTGCTGTGAAAGCGTAAGATGAGTAAGTCTTTTCCTCCCCACCTTGCTTTGGTCATGGTGCTTCATCCCTGACTAAGACAGGGAGATAGAAAGAAAGAGGGAATAGAGAGAGCCGTAAGATAGAGGAATAGAGAGGAAGCTGTGGTGGTCTGAATAAGAAATGCTCCCCTAAGGCTCACACAGTTGAACACATGTTAGTGGCCCAGTCTACGGAGGAGGTTGTGTGATGCTGTGAGCCTTTAATACAGCTCCTCATATTGTGGTGACCCCCAACCATAAAATTATTTCATTGTTACTTCACAACTGTAATGGTACTGCTGTTAGCGAGCATAATGTAAACATCTCATGTGTGACCCCAAAGGGGTCACAACCCACAGCTTAAAAACCTCTGCTTTAGAGGACAGAACTTTGCTGGAGGAAGTATGGTGGGGGTCAAGCTTTGAGAGTTCATTGCTGCAGCTCACTCCCAGTCCACTCTCAGATTCCTGCCTGGATGGAAATCTGATCTCAGCTTCCTGCTATGCCTGTTGCAGCCACGCTCCCCCCAACACTATGGACTCTTTTTCTGGAACCATATGCCGAAGCCAACTACTTTTTCCTTAAGTTGTCTTCAATCATGTTTAATGACAGTGAGAGAAATGTAAATAAAACAGGATGAGGGGAGAGATCTTGTAGATGAGCTCAACGGAGATTATAGGATGGCATCTGCATAGCAGGTCAAGAGAAACCCAGCCCCGGCTGCAGAAGGACAGAAGATGGACGTGGGACAGCTGACTGAAAAGAGCGAGTTGGGTAGAACACACTATGCTTAGAAGCACTGAAAAGAGGTTTTTATTAAGACAGAGTTTGTGTGCGTCTCAGCTGCTCCTCTGTTGCTGTGTAGAGACACCGTGACTAAGGCAACTTATTAAAAACCAGTTTACTGGAGGCTTACAGTTTCAGAGGATGAGTCCGTGACCATCATGGTGGGAAGCATGGCAGACCTGGCTCTGTGGCAGTAGCTGAGCGCTCACATCTTGATCCACAGCCAAGAGACAGGGAGGGCATGGGCTTTCTGAAACCTCAATACCTTCCCCAGTGACATACCTGCTCCTACAAGGCCACACCTTCTAATCCTTCCCAAACAGTTCCATGAACTGGGGACCAAGCATTCAAATATGTGAGCCTATGAGGGCCAGTAACATTCAAACCACCACAGAGTGTGAATTAGTGATTGATACACAGAAAATTAAAAGTTAAAAAGTAGGAAAAGCTGTTTTCCTACAGAAAGCCAGGAGTTGTACAAAAAGAAAATCTAATGATAGTTCATTTCATGACTTGTTAATTTATAATCATAATGATATAAAGTAGATACCAATAACATAAAATTATGATAAACTAGCTACCCGACACTGGAAAAGTATATACTATTTAAGTGTGAGTATACCTGGGTGTAAACACGACATCCCATAATTGTAAAAATAACTTTTATTCACCTGGTATAATTGTCATTTTGTATATTTATTGGCTCTGTCTGCTAACCTAGGCCTAGTCCTAGAAGTTTCTAGCCTCTGTACAATCTAATCTAGACTTAGAATGTTTTCAGCCTCTGAGACTGAAATAAACTGTTCAATAAACTCACTCTTTCTAGCTCTTTCTGAACTCTGGCTGGCTGGTTCAACTCAGCTTTTCTGGCTCAAACTTCTCTCTTAGCTGACTGATTCACACTGGCTTCTTTCAGCTTTTGACTGAATTGCTCTGCTTGGCTTCAAACTAACTCTAGTAATCTGAGGTAATATTCTGGCTCCATCTCATTCTCTGCCTCATTCTGTCTTTACTTGTGTCTAGGTTGTTTTTTCTTCAACTTATCTCTATAAAACTCTCCAGGTAACACTGTTCCTCCTTCCTGACCCCACTGCTGTGCTCTACTCTTGCAACTCTACTGTACTGCTCTTAAATAGCTTCTCTTTCCTTTATTCTCATCACAGTTGGGTGTATTTGATTCTGTCAAATGTTCCTTTGATTTGTCACTCTGTCTGCCCCTCAATTAGACATCCCTTTCAAACATTGTTGCTTCCTTCTCCAAACTAACCCGTTTGTTTGCTTTGTTTTTTGTTTTTGTTTCTTGAGACAGGATTTCTCTGTGTAACAGAGTCCTGTCCTGGACTCTCTTTGTAGACCAGGCTAGCCCTCGAACTCACAGAGATCCACCTGCCTCTGCCTCCCAAGTGCTGGGATTAAAGGTGTGCACCACAATGCCTGGGCTTCCAAACTAAATTTATTAAGGGAGTGTCTGTGTTCCAGCCTTATGGCTGGATTAAAATCTCTCTAGACATAATCCCAAAGTTTCTGTATGATATTAAAAATAGAAATGTCAGGAAACAGCTATGTAAGTATGTGATTTAGAAGCAGGAAAACAAATGGTTACAGAGATAGACTAATATTTTGTATTGTTAGCTGGGTGCAGTGTAATTCCAGCACTCAGGGAGGTAGAGAAAGGTGAATCTCTGAGTTTGAGGCCAGCTTGGTCTACAAAGTGAGTCTAGGACAGCTAAGCCTACACAGAGACACTCTGTTTCAAAAACAAAAAACAAACAAAATGTAATTTGTATTGTTAAGTTTTCTGGAAATACTTGTCTCTTTTTTAAAAGTTCATTCATATGCCTGTTGCCTCAGTTACTGGAGAGGCTGATATTGAAAAACATTAGTTCCAGACTGGTCTGGGCAACACTGTAAACCTCTGCCTCTCAATGAAGAAATACACACATACTAGTTATCTTAATAAAAATATTAAACATTTTAAATGGTACAAATATTATAGATAAAATACAATAACATTTTCAAAGAATACCATATCATCCTAGACCATGCAGAATTTATTCTAGGAATTCCAGAATGAGCCAATAACAGAAAATCTGTTAATACAATTTATTGTACCAAAATACTAAATTTACCCAAAAAAAGTATCATAGGAAATATTTACTGCAAGTTTTATTATAACTTATTAGTAAGACTTGTTTTAAAATTTTAATTTAAACATTTTAAATATTAAAGAACATTTTTGTAGTCAGAATCTCCGTAATTGCCCAAGTTGCCTTCTTATTCACCTCTCATAGCCAAGGCTAGCCTTGAACAAAGAATCTTTCTGCCTCCGCTTCCCGAGTGCCGGGTGCAACCATCCCCAGCTATTATTAAATGTTTTTATGCAAATTACAGACATAAACATTGCAAGATTTTTCTCTTAAGCCTTCCAATAAACAAAAGTGAATATTCTAAACAGCAAATCGAGAACAGTAAGATGCACAGTGCTTTACACCTGCATCATGAAGAATAATGTTTTCTGCAAAGTATGAGGTGTAGGCAGTTTCTTTCCTGCAGTTCCAGTAACATGAAGACTAGTATGCAGTCTCCAGGTGCTTGTCTTGGGTCCTCTCTCTGTCTCTGCCTCTGTCTCTGTCTCCGTGTGTGTGTGTGTGTGTTTGTGTGTGTGTGTGTGTGTGTGTGTGCAGATGTGTGTGCTTGTGTGTATATGTGTGTGTTGGTATGTGTGTTTGTGTGTGTATGTATGTTTGTGTGTGTATATGTGTGTGCAGGTGTGTGTGCTTGTGTGTATATGTGTGTGTTTGTGTGTGTGTGTGTGTCTGGGTGTGTCTGGGTGTGTGTCAAAGTCAGAAGTCAGGGAGTCTTTCTGGTTACCCTACACCTTTCTATGGCTCAACCTCCAAGCCCCTCACAAGCTGCTATGATGCAAATCTGGCCCGTGTCATCTCCCTCATCCTCCAAACTCATGAAGGTGTTTCATCCACAGCATCAGCATGGAAACAATCTGACTGGAATGTTTAGAGCTGAGGCCTTTGAGAGTGCTTAGGGTCAAATAAGGGCATAGAGTAGGGCCCTTAAGACTGGCTCCTATTGGCCTTACAAGGAGGGAGTGGCACACACGTGTAATCCTAGTACTTGGGGAGGCAGAGACAGGCAGATCTCTGAGTTCAAAGCCAGCCTGGTCTACAAAGTGAATCCAGGACAGCCAGGTCTACACAGAGAAACCTTGTCTCAGAAAAAAGGGGGTGGGGTAAATAGGCATGCTATTCCTTGTCTCTTGTTTCGTGATGTTTATACCTTCTTGAAACTTTTGTCAGCCAGAAGACCATCATCAGGCACGGCCCCTAGACCTTTCTTCACCTTCAGAACTATGAACTAAAATGAACTTCTATTCTTTTTAAAGAAACCTTTCTCCAACATTTTCTTATAGTAACAAAAAGCTGACAAACACACTACCATTCAGTGCTAGCTAAATGCCAGATACTTCACAAACACTTAAATTCTCATGGCAGCCTTATGCTAACTATGTGAAACATATTCTCACCCCAGGAGCTCATGACAAACTTCCCTCTTCTTTATATAAGGGAGGAAAAAAAAAAAAGATGAATCTCTGACTCCCTGAGAATCATGGCTGAGGGCCAAAGAACAAAGAGAGATTCAAAGAACAAAGTATAAAAGGATTTAATATGTTACATGCACGGGCAGCATTGAAAGGAAACGAACATAAAGAAAAGAGTTGATGTGTGCAATTTCAGGCTTGTCTTGATGGAGAGGTGGACAGTTGTGTGAGATAAGACCGGACCACGGGCTGTGGAGTCTGTGCCTATGACCTGAGGCTGACTTGGTAAGTGACACTAGGGGAAATGGATGTTCCTTTCCTCTTAGACAACAGGGCATCTCTCGAACGAGAGTGTTAGGGCCCCCTGGAGAAAGATCAGAAAATCCTTCTGGGTTTGAGGATCTGTCACAGATCTCCTGCTCTCTCATTCCTCAGAGAAGTGCTCTGGCCTTCTCCCAGCGTAGCCCGCCCCAGCCATGGCCACCTCAGCTCTTCCACCAGAGAGTCCCTGACTTTTCTCTCTTCTGTATATTGATCACTCTCTATAGATTTTGCTTGTTTTATTTATTATCTGCCTCCCTCATTAACACAAAGGCAGGGATTGTGTCATTGTCCACCTGGCACATAGGCCTAGAACCTTCTGGTACACAGTTACAGTTGATACTTATGACAGAAGGAACAAATGCAATCTGTTGAGAACTAAGCCTCACTTTTCAGGGCATCGCAGCTTTTGGTGAGCTGATAATTAGAGCTATCTGATTCTGCAGTGTGCCTGGCATTCTCTATCCACCAGTCAGGACCGTGTAAATGCACCAGAAAATAGGCAGAAATGTAAAGAGATAGGAGCTGGGAACTGTGGGATGGGGAGGGATGGGGCTAGAGCCTGAAGTGCCTGGACCATGGCAACACTGACTGTAGAAATGGTGACAGTCTCCTGACAAGGGTGACTCCGAAAGACAGGGTGTCTCCTTAGCACCCCCTGAAGATAGACTCACATACTCCACAAGCCCAGGCCCTGGAAAGCAGGACTCATTGCTAAAATGAAGGGTGTTCTTTGAAAAAAGAGTTTCAAATAACCCAAAGGCAGCTGATTTCCAGAAGGAGCCAGAACAGGGTTTCCTGCTGGGAGAGGAAGTGGCAAAGTGGCAAGACCGCTGTCAAGATTCAGGGCCAAGGACTGTGGGTAGTCGTTGCTGCAAGCCAGCGGCAGACAGACCCTGAGGCAGAAAGAATTAGACCTCTCATTTCATTCCATAAACAGACACAGTTTGGTTAAAAAAAAAAAAAAAAAAAAAAAAAAAAAAAAAAAAAAAAAAAAAAAAAACCTGTTTGCCAGAGCAATGGCGTTCTGGAAAAATTAAACATTTCCTCCTGGGCACCTGTTTCTAACAGACAGACTGGAGGTATGTTGGCTGGGTGGCAACAATATATAATTTCAGTTAGTCGGTGACCTCAAGCGTCTACATGACCTGCAAGGAAAGTGGCTGAACGGTTGAGTTAGCCAGGCTGTGCACACACAGGCAGGTGTTCCCACATGCTTGGCAGCACAGCCCCATGTGAAGAAAGAGGAAAGGAAACACAAAGTCGTTTTAAAGTAATAAGCAGACTTCACTTGGTGATCAACTAACCAAACGCCAGACTCTGTTTACTTATTTCCATAACCAGCAGCTGTGGATTTTACTCTAGAAGCAGGCATCTTCTGTGATGGAAGAGGGGGACCACGATGCCTGGAGCCATCGAGCTGTGGAGTGGGTTCTTGGCTAAACCTCACTTCCGTCTTCATCAGAAGCCAGATGAGGCTGCACAACCTTGGGTACAAGCCCAGCTGTGGGGACCAAAGAGAGAGGGGAGCAGCCGAGGGCTGGGTCAAGGGCCATGGAACTGTTAATGGCTCTTTAGCAAAGGGCTTCAGGGACAAGTATGTTTGGGACTGATAAATCAGTCTCTCTGTCTCTGTCTCTGTCTCTGTCTCTGTCTCTGTCTCTGTCTCTGTCTTTGTTTGTTTGTCTGTCTGTCTGTCTGTCTATCTGTCTCTCTCTCTCTTTCTCTCTCTCTCTTTCTCTCTCTCTCTTTCTTTCTCATTAAAGACATGTGCTGCCAGGCCCACTTTAAACCAGTCACCTGGCTATGTTCTTCCATAGGCTAATATGTATTAGGAACCTATAAGAAAGAGCCAAATAGAGCACTTCTCATATATTTGACTACTGCCATCTTTTCCTGAGCACCTGTATTAGCTAGGGAAACTGCTCCAAGGCCATGTATCCATTCACTTGCATGTTTTAGGTTGTTAGGGAAAGGCTTGGTCACACCTAGATCAGTGAGGTCAGCTTTGTTGGTTTACCTGTCTGTTTAGAGACGGGATGCCACTTTGTATCCCAAGCTGACCTCATATGTACCACCATCACCTCAACCTCCTGAGTGATGAGATCACAGACAAGCGCCAGCACCACTCCTGCTAGATTAGTTAGTTCTTAAACTAAAAATGACCTCTCAGTAACCCCCCTCCTCGCCACGTGCCCCGACAGGAGTCAAGGGCGATTTCCCTGGGCACACCCCACAGCTAATGCTTCAGGCCAATCCTGATGTGGATTCCCTTATTCTCCTTGCTCGTTTATGAGTTGAAAGTGCTGTTTGCACCTGACCAAAATGATTTTACTGGCTTTTAAAGGGTTGCAATTGTCTAGTTTGAAAAATCACGAAAGTCTATCAAAGGTAAGCTCATTAAAATTCTTATACCTCCTTTCCTTGGAGAAGTCTGCTCCGTATTTTTATGATATCGGCAGAGAGCAAAGCCGGGCTCGCAGAGGCTGGGGCTGGCTGGCTTTCAGGGCATGGTAGTGCCTCACGCTGGAGCGCACCATGAAGTACAGGGTCCTGTGGTTGCTCTCAAATTGTAAATGATATTTCATAGCCTAATCTTATTCTTCTGCCGCCATTTAGTCTACGCCTGTGTTTCATCTGCTCCAGACCACAAAGGAGCTCTCAGAGCATTGGGTCGCTGTGGCTTCTTGCCCAAGCGCAGGAGAACAAATGGACTTTTCTACCCCGTCTTGGGCCCATGAAGCAGGGGAGGACAAGTAAGAGAAAGCAAATCAATTCATTTATGGGAGTTTGATGGGACACAGGATCCTTCAGAAATAAAGAGCCAAAGGAAAAAAAAGAAAATGTCATTTTTTTGTTGTTGTTAGCTTTTGTTTTTTGAAACAGTCTCACAATATAACTCGGCTGTCCTAAAACTTGCCATCCTCCTGCCAAGTGCTGGGATCATAGGTGCGTGTTGCCGCACAGGCTTTTATGCTAAGTTTGTTGAGGAGACAGACATGGAGGAGCGAGGGGAATGCTATGCGCTGGTAATGAAGTTAGGGCAGAAACTAGCAAGGCCTGGCCATTCAAATCCACCTTTCGGTCCCTGTGTCCTGAGAGACTTCTTGAGTGAAAATCTAGAACCTGCTTCAGGGACCAAAGCGAGGGAGTGGGTAGGCCACCTTCCTGCCTATCTGTTCTCATAAATACCAGAGTGCCAGATTTTAGGGTAATGAGTTCTGACCACAAGAAACAAACCAACAAAAGCAGTCAGGGGCTGGCCAGGGACTCCCCACAGATGCTCTTCCCTGTGGCCTCCCGATTAGTGTCTTCATGTTTGTACCTGCTGCTAGCTCAGGCTCAGCTGCTGAGGAAACACAGAGCCAAGGCTCAGAACTCCCTATTGTTTCTGTCTGTGTGAAAAGACATTTGGTAAATGACAGTTTAAAAAAGAATTCTTGTGGGATGTGCTGATATGGCTACTGGGGGGTGGGCAGGCTGGGGAGGGAGGTTCACTGGTGACCACAAGTGGGGCAACACGGAGAGAGTCCCATTTGAAAACTTCTCTTGGCACCAGACCCTGAGCCTAAAAGCCAGGTGTGGTGGCTCAGTCCTGGAATCCCAGAACTCTGGGAGACAGAGGCAGGCGGATCTCTGTGAGTTCGAGGCCAGCCTGGTCTACAAAGTGAGTCCAAGACCACCAAGGCTACACAGAGAAATCTTGTCTCAAAAAACCGAAAACCAAAAATAAAATAAAAGTCTTGGTCCTGAGCTGAGGATAACCAGGGTCTTCTGTGCCTCTTCTAGTGCATAAAAAGCATACCCAGTGATTTTTCTTTTAAACTAGCCATCAAAGTGGTATTTTGCAGAGCACTGTGGCTTTTCAAGGGGTCTAGAAAATGCTTACATTTCCAGCTGTTCCTTCCCACCTCTCTTTTTTTCTTGATTCACTTGGATTCCTTCTGAGCGTTTTGGCTGTCGAGTTGCTCATTGTTCTTGTTCGGAGTAATATCTGAAATATAAAATGCAATCTTGTTTGGAAAATTAAAAAGAAATCTAAGGGCAGGTAATGGGGCTTGGGAAGCCAGAGTGGCAAATGACTTGAAGTAATTTCAAGACTTGGGGGGAAAAAGTGGATTTCACGTCCCTAAATCAATTTAACTGTTCAAATGATTATTATTCCCCTGGTGTCTGTAAAAATATGAAATGAAAGGAGGCAACTTATGCCGGCTCACAAAGTCTTCAAAAGCCATTAAACCCACAAAGTCTGTTTGGATTTTATCTGATGTAATGAGTCCTGGCCTAACATATTGTCTGCAAGAGTGCCAGGAGAGTTTGCCAGGCGAGAGAACGGCTCCAAATGTCGCTTCTGCACATCTTGCTCTTCAGCTGGCTCTCTGGGTACCCACTGGCCTCAGTTTCCCCCTTCTTAAGTGGGGTTGCTCACACAGGTACTAACTCCATACCTCTGTTGCTAGGAGTTAGTGAAAGAATGTATGAAAGCATTTACTTAAAAAATCTATTATGTTCAATATGCCATTAATCAGTAGGATTTACTTTGCATAAATGGAATTGCTTCAAGTAGCCCCAAGACTCAGGCCTCAGTGGGGAGTTCCATGACAGCCACGGGAAAGAGGCCAGCATCGTGGAGTCTTGGCCCTCTGCAGTCCAAGTTGCAATTCCTCTCTAGAACAGTGGTTCTCAACCATCCTACTGCTGCGACCCTTTAATACGGTTCCTCATGTTGCAGTGACCCCCCCTAACCATGAAATTATTTTCATTGCTACTTCCTGACTGTAATTTTGCTACTGTAAGTATCTGTGTTGTCTGGTGATCTTGGGTGACCCTTGTGATAGGGGTTGTTCAACACCCCCCAAACCCTGCAAAGGTTGAGAACTGTTAGCTTAAAACATATGTGTCCCTGTGGGAACATTTGCCATAGTCGAGCCATTACATATCCCCCCTTGACATGTACATGGAATTACATCCCGCTGAACCTGTCATAAGTTAGAAGCACTCCCAAGTTCACAGCGTGCACAATATATCTAAGCTCTGAAGTGTGTAGTGCCTGGTGAAGAGTGGGATCATGTGGCTGCGTGTGAACTCCGACTCGCTGATGGCACTAACATCATGGATGGGCATCCCAGGGAAGGGTCATTACGGGCCTAATTTCTAAGCATGGCTTCTGAGTGCATTAAGTCAAGTCATAAGTGAAGAATCCTGAATCAGGGCCTATTAACTGGGCAGGAGGGAAGGTGGAGGAAGGCTATTGGTATTCAGTAGACAGAGGCCAAGGAGCTTAGCATTGATTAGGATCACACACACACACACACACACACACACACACACACACACACACACACATACACACAAATCTGATCAGAAATGACAGTTGTATCAAGGTCCTTAAAATAATACACTGACCATGCCCAGTCTATTTAGCATCTTGGGGGGGCTGAGGACATGTTGTGTAGCTTTAACAGAGATTGTAAGAGGAGTCTCTAGAGAGTAAGACAGAAAGCTCAGTTCCCTATGGACCAAACCCATTGGCAAAAGGGAACTGGGGAAGAAATAAATGCAGATGTGAGTTACCCTGGCAATTAACGCTAGAGACGGAGCCTCGCCCAGTATTTAAATGCCATTTGTTCCAGGCTTTCAGAACAGCAATGAGTAGATGGGAGCCTGAAGCTCCCAAGAGAGAGTTGCACGTGGGGGGTGGGGGGGGGGTGGGGTGGAGTGGGGTGGAAGATGGAACTCTCTTTAAAAGGATCCGCTTAGTAGGGAGATTTTTGTTATTGTTGTTTGTTTGTTTGTTTGTTTGTTTGTATTATGACCTGGACTCTGAGGTTAAGGCACACATACAGTGATTTTAAGGGGGTTATTATTTTTTTTTAATAGTGAGTGTGTGTGTGTGTGTGTGTGTGTGTGTGTGTGTGTGTGTGTGTGCGCGCGCGTACCAGTGCATGTAGTTCTCTCCTTGCAAAATATAGGTTTCAAGGGATTCAGCTCAGGCCATCAGGTTTGGCAGCAACTGCCTTTATCCTCTGGGCTAACCCACAGGCCCTCTAAGGGTTGCATCTTAACTAGTAATCCCTTAGGCCCATTTGGAAATAAATTTAATTCAGGCTGGATCCTTCTATAAAAACTTGTTTTGATGCAAAGAAGCACACTAAGTTGTGTTGATTCTCCTAGATTTAAGTAAATCAAGTGCAAACGCTTTCAGGAATTCTGTGAACAGGACCTCATTCAGTACCGTTTTTCAAAAGATTTATTTTAAACTTATGAGTGTGTGTGTGTGTATGTGGGGATGCATGCTCACGGGAACACAGATGCCCACAGCGGTCAGAGGGATCACATGCCCTGGTGCTGGAGTTACAGTTGGGAGCCACCCGACATGGCTGCTGGGTGTTGAACTTGGGCCCTCTGAAAGGGCGGTATGAGTTCTTAGCTACCATGGGCCATCTCTTCAGCCCAGGTAACTATATCTTTAGGTCCTGATAATGCGTTACATTCAATCTGAGGTCAGAGCATAATAAAAGAGAAGAATGGGCCAAGCACCCCACGGTGGGCTTGTGATGCTCTTTCCGCAGGCTTTCTGGAAGAAGCATTTATAGGCCTTTCAATGAAAGGAATGCTGTGCTGCTCTGGGCTCATGAGGTTGGTACCCTGTGCGCCTAGGAGCCAGCCCCTTGTTTCTCTCCATCAAAGAAAAGAGAGGCAGACACGGAACCCCGAAGGGGCAGGGCATCAGTATTCTGCCTCTCCACATACACAGCCTCTTTGGCGTTTGTCTGGGTTCTCCAACGAGCCAGTCCTACAACAAACCTGGAAGGTCAGTGAGATTTGTTTGTTTATTTGTTTGTGTATTTATGAAATACCAAGAATTGAATCAGGGCATGATAGATGTGTACAGAATAAATGAACTACATATTCACATATTCAAGTTTTAAAGGATTTGTTTTTATTTCATGTCTCTGGGTGTTTGCCAGCATTTATGTCTGTTTACCATATGTGCGCAGTGCCCACGGAGGCCAGAAGGGGGCACTGTTATCCACTGGGAGTGCAGCTACAGCACCGTGTGGGTGCTGAGAACAGACCGCAGCTCTTTGACAAGAGCAGCCAGTGCCTCTTCACTTCTGAGCATCTCTCCAAACTATTTATTTTCATTTCTTATTTTTTGAGGCAAGATTTCTCTACTATGAAGCTCTGGGTGTCCAGGTACTCACTCTACAAGGCTGGCCTCAAACTCATAGAGATCCTCCTGCCTCTAACTCCCTCATGCTGGGAGTGTTCTAACCATACCTGGCTCTCCAGAACTTTATTCTTCACTTTAAAATGTTTTCATTTTGAGGCAGAGTCTCATAAAATTGCCCAAATTGAGCTCTGCTTTGTAATCCTCCCACCTCAATTTCCTGGCCAGCTATGTTTATAAAACTGCAAGGTTATAGGCTGTGCCATTCCCCCCGATTCAGTTTGCCACTTGAACTGATATTAGGACTTTTTTCTATCTTTGAATTTTCTTTTTTGAAGTTAAACTCCTGTTAGAATGGTTGACATATGTAAAGTTCTTCGGTGATAATCTAAACTTGTAAACACTTCAAAAGAACACAAACATCGGGGTTGGGGAGGTGTCTCCACTGGCTAAGTGTTTTCCACATAAGCCTGAGGTCCTGAGTTCGGATCCTAGCACCCAGGTAAAAAGCTGGGAGGTGCAGACTGCGGATCCCTGGAGCTTTCTATCCAGTCAGCCTAGCAAACTTAGGAGGCTCCAGGCCCAGTGAGAGACCTTGTCTCCCAAGATACGGCAGGGTATGACTGAGGGAAACAGCCTATGTTGGTCCCCGGCCTCCACATGTGTGTGTGGGTGCATGTGAACACACAAATACATACATAGACATTCTTCTTGTTCTTCACACAATAAATACAAAAAATGGCTAAGCCTCTTAGTTGGGGGAGGGGCATTAGAAGGCTTGCACTGGCCTCACTACCCTCTGAGCAGATAGCAAGTATAAGCTGTGAGCAATGTGTCAGGATTAACAGAAGAAGCAATTAATAACAGCCAGTTGGCCATTTGAGTGCTATGCCACAGCTGAGGGGGAAAAAACATATATTATATGGTCATCTTTGCTGCCAGGAAGGAGACTCCAGCAGTCTCTGTAAACCCAAAAGATTCCATATACCAAGCTAGAATATTCCTCAGGTCATAGGACCCTTGTCCCTAAAGGAACTAACTGTCCTTCAACCAAATGACTTGCTGATACACACAGGCCCTTGAAGAGCTCCCTAACTAACAATGAACGCAAACAGTGGTAGACATAGCCCCGATCCAGGAAGCTGTAGACAGAGCCTGCTTCCCACTGTCCACGTGATCTCAGACAGTTGCTAAACCCTTTGGGTCCCATCAGCAAAATAAGGATGGATGGTGACAGCTGCTGTGTTCCCCCATAAGAGTGCACATCTGTCTGAGAAAGCCCCACGAATCACTGACCAAACAACCAGTGTTAAGCTTACTGTTCTTGTCAAAAGGTAATGAGGGAATCGAATTGTATCCTATTAAGGAAATATGTTTATAACTAAATTACTTCCTGAGAACTTCATGTTTCCTGGCATGGTCTTTCATTTCTCTTCTAATATGAAATCTGCCAGGAAACCTATGTTTTCCTGAGTAGAAAATTGCATGGCCAGTAAATACACTTTGAAACATTTTATTCTGTGACAATCTCCTTTGGCCATTCTACATGTGATATACACGAAAAAGGTCCTAGATAATTCTTTTATTGCAAGAGATTAAAAATTGATGCATGTCAGTGTGGATAAGAGAGTTTATATAAAAACAAAACCAACCAAACAGCCCCTCATGCGCATCTCATCAGAAGAGGAACCGTTCTTCATAAAACCTATCCACAAGCCCCTAGCCACAAACTCACCCCAGCCAACATGCTCATGTCACGAGACCTTACTGGCCTGAGGTCTGTCACCCATATACAGTAGTTACTGTGTCTCAGTTTAATCTTTTTCCCCTTACTTCTTGCCTAGAATGCATGTGCAATGCTCTTTTCCATGTCTTCCCCCCCCCCCAAGCCCCCCCACACACAAAAAAACATTTAATTCAAGGAATAGCGTGACAGCATTCAGAAATGTACTTTTTTTTGGCTATTTGTTTGTTTGTTGCTTTTTTGGACGCAAGGTTTCTCTGTTTCAGCCCTGGCTGTCCAGGAACTCACTCCGTAGACTAGGCTGGCCTTGAACTCACAGAGATCCACCCGCCTCTGCCTCCTGTGTCCTGGGATTAAGGGAGTGCACCACCACTGCCAGGCTCAGAAGTGTATGTTTATGGAACCACTGTTGGATGAGTTGCTTAATCCCTGTGCCTCAGTGTTTAGGCCTTAGCTTATTGTTGTCCCCAAGTAGCTCCTATGACCTCTGTTGACCCATTGATATTAATCTACTTTCTGCCACATGGTACTTTACCTCTCCTCAGTTTCATACTTTCTACTTCCTCCATGTCTCCTAGGGGGAATCCTTTGCCGCCTCTCTCCGGAAGTCCTGCGTATTCTCTCCTGCCTTTGCTATAGGCCAGTCAGCTCTTTATTCAACCAATCAGAAGGCGATGGAGAACAATGGTTATAAAACATCGAGACAGGTGATGCTTGACAGTACTAAAGTCCTGTCTGCATCTCTGCTAGTACAGAAGTCAGCATTTGCATTTACAAAGACAGCCTTTACACAGTGCTCAAAAACATCACTCCAATATTAAAAAATAAGAAACTAGGGCAGAGTGAATCAGGAAGCTTGTTCCACTGGGCCCACCCATGAAAAGGATTAACACGGATTGAAGTCACAACACAAAGGAAGCCCAACCCTCCTGGGATCAGCCAAGAGGAGCCCGAGAGCCCTGAAAACAGCCACTTAGCTGTTGATGTAAACTGAAACACCACCTGCGAGTCTACTTGCTTCTAAAATAGTTCTTGGCTGGGGTTAGGGAGGGTGTGGCTCAGTGGTAAGACTCACTTGCCACGTGGGTTCATGCGGGATCTGCAAAAGAACAAGCGCATCACGTCATATATCCTACGTTACTTAGCTTCCTGTCTCTGTGACAAAATAAAAGTACCTGGGACAGTTTAGAGGAAGGAAAATGTATTTTGGCTGATGCTGGTTGATTCTGGGCCTTTGAGACAAAGCTTTGTGGCAGGGAGTAGCTCACTGCCAAGTATCTGACCAGCAGGGGGTGACCGAGAAGAACTACTCTTCAAAACCATGTTCCCAGCAGCCTGAACATCCTGTCACCCGCTGGCGGCGCTGTGTGAGGGAGTTTAAGAGGTGAAGCCTTGAGGAGGAAGTGTGTGTCACTAGAGCTTGACTTTAAGTCTTCATAGCCTGGCCCCACCCACTTCAAGTTCTGTTCCCGCGTTTGTTGTATAAGATGTGCTCTCTCAGCTTCCTGTTCCGGCTGCCAGGCCTGCTGCTTGCTAACAAGCTTGCCCAGCATGGCAGACTCCTAACCCTCTGGGACTACAAGCCAAAATAAAACTCCTTGTTTAAATTGCCTTGGCTGTAGGGTTTATCACAGCAGCAGAAAAGTAACTGGTATAACCTAGCAGCCCATCCAGCAGCGGACCACTTTTTCATAGCTTTAACCTCCTTGTGATGCAGCGAGTTTTTAATAAGGTCACTGCCCAGGAGTTAAGCCTTCCGTACACCATTGGGAGGGGCATTCCGTATTCAAACCATGGCATTTCTTAGCCTATAACGGCCAAAGGTCCGAGTGTGAGTCTACCCAGAAGTTTGTTTCTGTGGGTTCTCTGTTTCTCTATCAATGGCATCGTTTTTTTTTTTCTCACTACTTTCCCTCCTCCTGTTTCTCAAAGCATCACTGCCACTATGTTGTCTTTTCTAGGCTGCCCACCCCCTCCTTCCATGGGAATAGACTAAGAAAAATTTCCCAGAGAAATAGTTTGGATTTAATTGACTCTGGATTATTTCTCTTATTCTCTTTTCTGTTACCATATTTTTAAAAAAATAAAAAATAAAATAGAAGCAAGTTACTTCTAAAGAATAGTGGTTTGGAGCTGGGCATGGTGGCACATGCCTTTAATCCCAGCACTCGGGAGGCAGAGGCAGGCAGATCGCTGTGAGTTCGAGGCCAGCCTGGTCTACAAAGTGAGTCCAGGATGGCCAAGGCTACACGGAGAAACCCTGTCTCAAAAAACCAAAAAAAAGAAAAAAAAAAAAAAAGTAGTTTGTTTGGCTCTTGAGTCTGGAGGTTGGGGCATGCAAGGGCGTGGTACCAGAAGCACCTGCTGAGCCTTTGATGAAGGCCCCAGGTGGCACAATAGCACAGTAAGATGTCACATCACACCAAGTATGATAGCTCAGCCTCCCTTCCCCTTTTTCTTAGTTACTATTCTATTGCCATGACAAAACACCATGACCAAGGCAACTTATAGGAGAAAGAGTTTCCTGGGACTCAGAGGTGTAAAGGGCGACTGTGTGGCCACCATGTCACTGTCACTGAGCATAGCTGCAGGCAGGTATGACTCCAGAGAGCTTATGTCTGATCCACAAGCACAGGCAGAGAGAGAGAGAGAGAGAGAGAGAGAGAGAGACAGAGAGAGAGAGAGAGAGAGAGAGAGAGAGAGCTGGGAGTGGCACGGGCCCACCCTCCTCCAAGAAGGCCACACTTCCTAATCCCTCCCAAACTGTTCCACCAACTGTGGACAAAGCATTCATGTGAACCTATGCAGGCTATTGTCATTCTAAGCACCACTGCCATCATGGAGATCTCACCATGATCCTAATTCCTAATTATTTCCCATAGGCCTGGATTCCAAATGTCATTAGCATAAATAATGGGATTGTGTTTCCAACTCACATTTCACGGTCGTCTTTCCTCTGCTCCAAACCAAGGCTTCTTTCTCTGTGCTCTCCATGAGGGTTTGGCACAGGGCTAGATTTGAAGTTAGTGTCATCCCACGTTCAATATAGTTTCATAGCTAGGGCTTGAGCTCTGCCCATTTGTACTTCTTTTCCCTCCTGTCTTAGAAGTGGAAAGCTCAGCACTTTTGTTCTAAGGGTATGTCTCTTCTCTAGGGAGCTGGCAGTGCTCCATTGTATCAGTCAGTTTTCTGCTACTGTAACAAAATACCCAAGACAATCAACATGTAAAGAAGAAATGTTTACTTTGGCTTAAGGTTTTGTAGAGGTTTTTAATCTATACAGGTTGTGGTCCCCCCTTTGGGGATCATATGTTAAATATCCTACATATCAGACATTTACTTTAAGATTCATAACAGTAGCAAAATTACAGTTATGAAGTAGCAACAAAATAATTTTATGGCTGGGGGTCACTACAGCATGAGGAGTTATATTAAAGGGTCGCATCTCAGGAAGGTTGAGAACCACTGCTCTAGGTAGAACTATTCTGACGTGAAATGAAGAGAGAGCTTAGACTCCAATCATTTAGAAGGTTTCTACCTGTGGCCAATGACTCCGCTGTTTGAGTGTGTGTATCACCCCTGGAGTATGTGGTCAAGCCTGGAAGCTAACGAGGAGAGGCTGGGGTTCCATTGGTCTCTTCAAATCTCACCCCCAGTAACTTGAAGACTTCACACAAGGCCCCACCTCATACATGTTCTACTGTCCCCTAATGGTGCCATCTAAGGGGACCTCAGTTTAACAGGACTCACTTGGAGGAACAGTTAAATATAAAGAACGGCAGCCGAGTAGCGACAAAAGAGAAAAGGGAACATGGATAGAATTCATTAGCCATCTTTTCATCTCATTATCAGAAACAGGGCTACCCGAGAAGGCCCCTGTTGAGGTTTCAGCCCAGAGAAGCTCAAGACATCTCCCATTGCCTCTGCCTCCCACAGGGACCCCCTGTCACCCCAGTTCTGTACTTAGTTTACTGGTGATTGAGTCCTTGTTCCCTTTCTTTTCCTTTTCCTTTCCAGACTTCTATGTGGCACTTTCAGGCTGTGTTGTCATCAAACTAAAAGCAGCATTTGTCTCATGGGTGGGGGGAGGGTGGGGGGAGCATAGAGGGAGTGGGGGGGGGGTGCATGGGGGGCATTAATGCCCAGATACTTGACACAGAGTGGGAGCTTGGCTTTCAACTGCCAAGTAATGCCTGAAGATCACCCTGCAAAGAATCATGCTCCACTTGTTATTTCACAGTCTGTCTCCAGAGTTTGTCCCAAGGACTTTCCTCCTGTTGTAGACTTTACCCAGGGAAAACAGGAGATGACGTGCTTAGAAGCAGCTCTGTCAGCGAGAGGCCCCTCCACCTCCACCTCCTCTGCCAGAAACACTGAGGCTGAAAACAACTTCTATCAGAAACTGACATTTAGGAAATAATAAAGCCAATTATGGATCTGGCAGGGGACATGACTGTGGCGAGCATCACCCGAGAGCTAAAAGGGAGAATACATGCACATCAGACATGACCTTTAAGATATAACCTTTGGAAGACAACACTGATAGTAAACAGCCAAGCTCTGGGTTTAATCACTTGGCAGTTACAGGACTTCAGATGCATCTTTCCCCATCCCCTCATTTTGTAAGGCTAGGGGAGGGAGTACAGCAAGAGGGAAGTCTAGCTATTTCTTCAGGGAGATGTTCTCTTTTCTGCTTTGTATACTTATCTGTCCAGGCTGCTGTAAGGAAGAACCACAAACTGTGTGGTCTGAATGAAAATAATTTTATTTTCTCACGGTTGGGGGAAGGGCCAGGAATCTAAGATCAATGTGTCTGCTGGGGTATCCCTTGCAGAGTTGGGGTCCCTTGTGGCCTCTCTCCTTGCCTTGTAGGTAGCCACCTTCGCAGTCACTTTATATACTGTCCTCAGTGCGCACACTGCTGCGGTGTGGTACCAGGGCACCAGTCATATTGCGATAAACCCGCCCATGTGACCTCATCTAATCTCACCTCTTTAAAGCCCTTTTGGCATTTGAATTTGGGAAGGCCACAATCCAGTTCATAGTACTTCATTGCTTATCTTGGGTTTAGAAGACAGCATTCTTTCTTCCCTGCATCCATTCTATTAGAGTCTGAGGTTATTGAAATAGGAGTGTGTTGTACATCGTTGAAGGAACTGTACAGAGAGACCATCAAACAGGACAGTACCAATATGGCTGCTGTTTCAGGCATCTTTATCCCAGGCTCTGCTTTTCTCCTGACTTATGTATCATTAGAAGCAAATGCACTGGCAAAGGTGAGAATAGAGCAACTTGTCGTGTGACACTGCCAACTGGCCAGGTCAGGACTGGTTGCCATGGCTGTCTGCCTTACAGTTTCCCTGTAGGATGACTTTCAACAGGACCGCTACCCTTGATTGTTGTGCAAAACCCAGCACAGGCTTTGCTTTTCAAAGACGACAGGTTCGAACTGTGTCTGTGGTTCCTTGATGGAGTTGGCGAGCATGCACAAGGCTTTGGGTTGGATCTCAGCATTACCCCTCTCTCAGCCCCTGCTTCCTAGAGGGGGTGGGTGGGGTGGGGGAATGCGTCACATTACAGTTGAAACCAGCTCATGTCACAATCTCTGAGATTAAAGTCTAAAATGGGGAACAGGGTTTAATGCTGTTTCTATTATAGTTTCTCCCCTGTATTATTTCCAATTCTTACTAAGGTACATAAGATTACACAGCAGTGTGGAAATTTAAACAATAGAGATCCATATTTTCTCTGGATGATAAGATTGCCAATTTCTTTCTTTTTCTTTTCTTTTCTTACTTACTTTCTTTCTTTTTGACATGGTTTTTCTGTGTAGCCTTGGCTATCCTGGACTCACTTTGCAGACCAGGCTGGCATCAAACTCACAGAGATTCACCACCTCTGCCTCCCTGAGTGCTGGGATTACAGGCACACACCACCACACACAGCTACAAATGTCTTCTTTTAATTCACCCGCATACTCTAATTTTTTAAACAAAAATATTGATATACTTAATAATAAAAAAATACTCCTTTTTTCAAGATTGGGAACATTTTCACTTTGCTACTTCTGTCTCTCATTTGCTCCCTGAGCACTTGACAGGATAGATATATTGCCTTTAGTCAGGGAGTTTGCTCATCAGTACACATATTAAAAATGTAATGAACGCTGTGCCTCAGCTGAGAGTGACTGGAAGGGATGAGGCATGTGGGAGACAGATTTCCTCATCACTGAGATGACAAGGGCTCTAGATTTCACTCCTAGGTCATAGCGAGACTTTGTAACCTCTCAAGTGGAAGACATGCTTTAATGGTTTGAAAACTGATGAAACAGTAGCCAGGATCTTTGATTTGATTATTTCCACTTTCATTCTTTACAGCAGTGGGGAAAAAGCGTCAGTGAGAGATGCATTTTGCCCTCCTTTTCTGCCAAGTGCTACCTAAATAATTTAGTTTCATGATTATCCCATAATAAACACTGTAATGAGTGAGGCTTACATTGACTTATCACCACATAATGGCAAATGGAATTATTTACACAGTTGAAGCAATTATATAATACTGAATATCAGCAAGTTTTACTTACTGGGATCCTTCTCTCATGGTTTTGGAATCATGGACAAAGACACATCTGATAACGCCAGAGCAACAAATATGTGACTTCTAATTAAAAGGAAAAAAAAAAGTGTTCTATAAAAAGGAAATTTTGATCATTGACTGTGGGACCCTGCCGTTAAGGTCGAGGTCTGGCATTTCCGGATTGCCTCTGAGCTCAGTAGAAGCTGATGGACTCCCTTTCTCAGCTGGGTTCCCTCTCCACCTGATCTGGGGAATCCCAGATCCTCTAAGGAGTGGTACACAGCCCTCAGGGAGATTACAAGCCCAACCCTTTCCTAATAAGAAACCCTTTGAGCAAGCACCTGGAGATTCCTCAAAACACCCACCCTATGCTAATGAGACCTTAGCTTTCAGCAAATAACCTTTAACTGTACCTGGCGTTCTTTTCCCACTGATAGGATGATAATTAAGTACTATGCTCTCCTTCTTATGATAGGGCTGTGCTACTGCATGCAAATCAAGTATCCCTGGCACCGCTAGCCCTGACAAATCCCATGCATTCATCCTCAAAGCCCTTCCCACTGCTCGAGGTTTTTAAATACCCTATTTCACATGAAATAACGGGGCCAGCATAATCTGTTTCATCAAAGATCGTCTGGTACTCGTCATTTATTCCGGGGAAGGAAGGCCTCCCCTTCTCCCTGAAGAATTCATCGTTGGACCCCAAGGACTGTTGGCCACCGTGAGCTTCCACCATTCACTAGTGTGCCAGTAGAGATTGCTGCCACCATCTTTCTAGACCCGCACTGCCCACTACAGTGCCCGCCTGTGGGGGCAAGCAGCTGGCTGTTCTTTTTTGTCTACCCAGACAAAAGCGGGCTGCCGGCTATGCCTCTCTTGGTTTTGGAGCTCGGAGTGAGCCGTCATTATCAGCTGCTCACAGAGCAGCCCCTGACTCACCGAGGCTAGGCTGCCTGGCTCAGATTTCAGAGCCCTGAGCTTCTTTGACCTTTTCCAGAGCATGCCTTCTGATTTCGTGCTCCGTGGAGCCCAAGCTTCCTGGGAGAGTACCCGACAAAGCCCAGGCTCCCGCAGGATGCGGAGGAGCAATTGACTAAGGAGATGGAACAATGGCTCAGTAGTTAAGAACACTGGCTGCTCTTCCAGAGAACCCAAATTTTATTCCCAGAACCCATGGTAGTTCTCAACCATCTATAGCTCCAATTCCAGAGGATCTGACACCCTCTTCTAGCCACACAGGCACCCAGCATGCATGGTACACAGACATACATACAGACAAAACACCATTACATGTAACATTTAAAAATAAATAATAACTTTATTAGTTAAAATCATTTTTAAAGCTTAAATGAAAAATTAAGAAAAATATCTTAGAGAATGTATTTACTAATTGTTCCCTGATGTTTCACTTTAACCTATATTTCCTAGGGATGACCTATAAAACCCCCAAGCTTTACTTGCAGAAATGTGCAGGACTCATTCTTGTTCCTGCAATGGTTGGTTCATTTACCTAATTTGTTTTCCATTCTAAGTAATGGGTTAATTTCTCAAAGTCCCAGCTTTCTAGTATGAAATAATCATTTTCTCCTCTCTCCTTTCCTCCCCTTCTGTTTCTTCCTTCTCTTTATCCCCCCTCTCTCCTCTACTCTCTCCCCTCCTCTCTCCCTCACTCCTCCCCCTTCCTTCTTTTCCTCCATCTTTACTTCTTTGTTGTGTTTTGATCCAAGGGCACCATACAATACTAAACACAAGTTCTAGCACTAACCTATATACCTCATCCAGGTCAACTTTTAACTAGACTTTCAAAATTAGGTTTGTTTTGTTTGGTTGAAACAAGATCTCACTATGTAGCCATTTACATTGTCTTTCTTTTTTCCTTCTTTAAAAATCAGACTTCACAGATATCTCCTACTCTCTCTCGGTAGTTCAAATAACTTGTCTGTATATTCTTCCATAGTGAAGGAATTTTGCTTCATTTTGTTTTTTTCAAAACAGGGTTTCTCTGTGTAGCCTTGGTTGTTCTAGATTCACTTTGTAGAGCAGGCTGGCTTCAAACTCACAGAGACTGAAACTCTCCAAGTGCTGAAATTATGGGTGGGCGCCATCACTCTCATTGTGAAGGAATTTTCTGACCAAAGGTCACTTTCTGCCAAACTGCCATTGACTGATTTCCCATGTTACAAATTACAGCTCTGTCTCTGATGTACAGTCAGGCTTTCTGACCTGGAAGCTCTGAGGCTGTGTGGACTACTAGCCTGCCTGCCTAGGTTCATCTTTTTCCATCAACCAGGCAGTGTAGCAAGTTCTACCATACATGTTCTTTGATTTTGATCCTTTTGTAGCTTGTCCCAGCTATGACAGGGGTGAGGGTGGAGAGTGCAGAGACCTTCTCAAATTCAGGCTTCCTTACTATACCTCTGCTGCTGTCTGAGGCTGCACTGCTCAGGCTCTGCTGCTCCCGTCAGGGCGCTACACCCGTGGTTCTACACCAGGTGTCAAGCCCTGTGCTCTTCCCATGGTCCCTACACCAGGTGTCAAGCCCTGTGCTCTTCCCGTGGTCCTACACCGGGTGTCAAGCTCTGTGCTCTTCCCATGGTCCCTACACCAGGTGTCAAGCCCTGTGCTCTTCCCGTGGTCCTACACCAGGTGTTAAGCTCTGTGCTCTTCCCATGGTCCCTACACCAGGTGTCAAATCTGTGCTATTCCCATGGTCCCTACACCGGGTGTCAAGTTGTGGTCTTCTTGTGGTCCCAGTGCTTTGCTCCTCTGGGCAGTGGCAGAGACAGGGGAATGGGAGACATTGTATTTCTCTCAACCTGGACTCTTTCACCCACTTCCTGTTGCTGGGCCTGCAGTTTTGCTATGCTCCGCTCTCTGCCTAGGCATGCTGAGTTCAACCACCCATTTGAGTTTCCAGCAGTATGAAAATCTCTCTTTTCCCAACTCTTGCATTAGCAGTAGCAGATAAGACCAGGCAAAAGAATGAATTTTAGAACAGGGGGTGAAAAAGATTAGTGAATATGACTCCAAATTTCAAGGAACTCTAGAATATGCTGGGAAACCAAACCCAAGAATACAGATGGTGGAGGAAGGAAATGAGGTAAAGTCCAAAGACTCAGATCACATAGTCACTAGAATTATAGCCACAATTCCCCAAAAACCTCCAAATACAAGGGGCATTTAATATAATCAAGATGTTAAAAGAACAAAACAAAGGAACAGCATACTAACATACTAACAGCTGTAAGAGAGAATGTGGTGCTTTGAATGTGAATGGCCCCCATGGACTCTTATATTTGGATACTTGGTCCCTAGTTGGTGGAACTCTTTAGGAAGGATAAGGAGGTGTGGCCTTGTTATAGGAGATGTGTCACTGGGGTTGGGCTTTGAAATTCCAAAAGCCCATGCCAAGTCCAGTCTCCCTCTGACTCTGTCTCTCTCTGTCTCTCTCTCTCTCTGTCTCTCTCATCTCTCTCTCTCTCTCCACCCCCCGCTCCTCTCTCCCTCTCTCTGCCTACTTGCCTGCGGATAAGATGTAAGCTCTCAGTTACTGCTCCATCACCCTGCCTGCTTGCCTGTTGTCATATCTCCATTGCCATAATGATCACAGATTAACTCTCTGAAATTTTTAGCAAGCCTCCAATTAAAAGCTTTTTTTTAAATAAGTTGCCTTGGTTTTGGTGTCTCTTAACAGCAATAGAACATTAAGACAGAAGAAACGCCAGCTCAGCCACAAAGGCAGAAAGAGAATAATAACAGATCTTTTACCAACATATTTTACCTTTCTAGGAGCCAAGAAACAATAACTATCAAGATTGCTGTGTTCAGAAAAATTATCTCCTAGAATTGATGGAGAAAAACAAACATTTCAAGACAAGCACAATTCAAGGCAACTCATGAAAAGAAAACCAGCATGTCAGAAGATTTTCCAAGAAATACTGTATGCAACGGAAGAAGGAAGAGAGTTCAATCTATGAGAACAGTCAAGAACACATTCTATGAGAGGAACAGATGATCAGAGGGGATCTAGGGAGGAGTCAATCATGTCCAAAATAGGAAAGCAGCGAAAGCCTCCTGCTGAGGGCAAGGAAAAAAGGCAGATGTCCCCACCAAGAGTAACTAGCAAACCACAGGTGAAGCAAGACCCTTGACAGACTTATGTCACCATAAATTGATAATGAAAATGTACTACATTGGCACAATGGGCTTTTATTCAACCATAAAGGAAAGTGAAATTATGAGATTTGCAGGAAAATGGATGTGTATGGAGATTATTATACTAAGTGAGGTGTCCCAGACTCAGAAAGACAAATACTGCACTTTCATTCTCCTATGCAGACCCTAGCTTGTGATTGTTGCTTATGTGTGTTTATGGAGGAGTTGGTTTGAGTATAGGTCATGAAACTAACAGGAGGAGCACAGGAGGGAGAAAGAGGTTTTAAGGAATGAAATGGGGAGGGATAATAGAACCTAGGCGACAAGGAAATGGACAGAAACATATGAGGAGGGGAGAGGTGAGGGAACAGGAGGGATTGGAGAATATGGATGAAAACCAAGTACATATGGAAATGTCACTAAGAAGTATGTTACCTTGTATGCTAATTTTTTAAAAAGTGAAGGGCCACCCTGTGTCTATTCTGTTAACCTCAGCTATCTCTTTCTTGATGGCCTACTGCCTTCCTGCTTAACATTCAGAGTAAATGCAGCAAATTCTTTGTAATCCAGTTTCAATTTACACAAATGACATCCCCCAGAGAAAATAATAAGGATATTAAGTCTTAGGAGAGTAGGGGCTAAAAGTGCATGTGTACTGTTTTATTTTTGCTCATCTGCTGTTGTGGGTGGAATCCAAGGCGTGTGTTCTACCACTGGCTTATATCCACACTCAAGAAGTACAGAAGGTCAGGGAAGGTTGTGCAAAAATTTTAATAACTTCTTGTGAAGATTAAACGTATCTTTATGTTTCAGCTGAACTTGTTGCTGCCTTTCCTCCTCTGCTTACAACACTTCACAGCTTCACAGCAATTGTTCAGAAGGTTCCAAAAGACATAAAAGCCCATTTCCTGCTGATTCTATCTGTATTCTGTACTCCAGTCTGTGGTTAACACATTCCCCCCCAGCACTAAATAGTTGCCTATTCCAGTATTTTAATAGGAATTAGCATATTTTCAACAAATATAAATTTAAATATCACTGTGCAAGTTCTGGAACAATTATAATAGCAAATCCCTCTTCAATGATAGCAATGCTTTGTAGAAGGCATAAAACTGCAAAATAAAAATGAACAGGACAAAACAAACAAACAAACAAACCAAAACAACAACAAAGTCCAACAAGCAGTATCAGAAAACTGGAACCTGAAGGTGCTTACACCGAACAATTTCAGGACAAGCTTCCTCATTCCTGACACCACCAGAAAGCAGTCTGTCCTGTGTGCTGGGAGGTGTTTAGCAACTTACCCAGCCTGTACCCACCAAATGCCAGTACTCCACCCCCCACCCCTGCCAGTTTTGTTAATATTTGCCAAATGTTTTCTAAAGGACATGCAATCACCTCCAACTAGAAACTGCTAATTTGAGACCTTAGAGTATGCCTAGGGACAGCCCACACACTGGCTTGTTCACTGCTCACACATGAAAAGCCCAACAACTGTAGGTAGCAGGCCAAAAAAAAACCAAAATAAACAAATAAACAATAAAAACCAAAACCATGATTGCCTGACAGTTTGCCATAAAGGGCATGTTAGATCTCCTCTGCCAGAGTCATTCATTAGTGTCCAGGATTGTAGGACAACTGAGGGCAGAAGTTCACCCTGTGCTTGCTTCATATGCCTGGCAACCTGAATTCAATCCCCAGAGCCCACGTCAGTGTGGAAGGAGAGAACAGATCCCAAGAAAGATATCTTTATGATTCCTATGTGTGCTCCTGTGTGCGCGCTCACACAGGCATGTCATGCGTATACCCATGCACACATACAATGATAATAACCAAGTCAATATTTTAAAGGGAATTTTAAAAACTGAAGACACCATTGAAGACAAAAAAAAATTTTTTTTTGTTGTTCAAATTGACTCCCAAATCATCTAGAAAAACTCTACCAGAAAAACTCTTTCCTTTTCCATGTCACTGAAATCTTCTAGTCAAAGGTTTTCAGGGGCTGTCTCGGGTGTTAACCGATGGCCAAGAAAGGCCAAGTATTTGGGGGAAAGCCTGCAGCATGAAAGAGAAAGAGGAAAAAAAGGAGGGGGCTGGCTCAGTGGGTAAAGGTGCATGCCATGCAAACACTGCAGTCTGAGCTCGTCCCAGCAACCCACATCCCTGAAACTTCAGGAATCTGTTACCTGTCTCAATACTGCAACAAAATCCCTGGCTAGAGAAACTCAAGGAAGGGTTTATTTGGGTTCACAAATTGAGGGTACAGTCCATCATGTTGTCAGGAAAGTCAGGCGAAAGAAGCTTCAGGCAGTTGGTTGCTTTCATCCATATCCAGGAAGCAAGGCCAGATGAAAGCACACACTCACTTGGCTCCCCCTGACACACTTGGGTTTTTTTCCCCCCTGAGACAGGGTTTCTCTGTATAGCCTTGGCTGTCCTGGACTTGCTTTGTAGAGCTCTGCCTGCCTCTGCCTCCGAGTGCTGGGATTAAAGGCATGCACCACCACACCCAGCTCTTATAAAGTCTAGGACCACAGCCTAGGTAATGAGGCTGCTTGGATTTAGGGTGGTTTTCCCACCTGGATTAATTTAATCTACATAAATCTTCACAGACTTCCTAAGAGGCTTGTTTCCATGGTGATTCTAGGTGCCCCAAGCTAGCAATTAAGATTAACCATCACTTGTCCCTTCCCACGGCTTGTTTCTTAAATACTGTTGTCCCCTGGTTGGGGGTCAGGGAATCTGTCTCCTGTGCCACAAAATAAAAGTGCTCAGTAAAGCCAGGTGGTGGCGCATGCCTTTAATCTCAGCACTCAGGAGGTAGAGGTTGGCAGATCGCTGTGAGTTTGAGGCCTGCCTGGTCTACAAAGTGAGTCCAGGACAGCCAAGGCTGCACATAGAAACCCTGTCTTGAAAAACAACAACAACAACAAAAAGTGCTCAGTAAATGAGGAGGCCATGAAGAAGAATGCCAGGGCCTCGTCAATAGATGGCCCTGACCAAATAAAAAATAATTTGAGTGTTAAAAAAGAAAAAAGAAAAGGGATCTAGAGAGATGGCTCAGTGGGTAAGAGCACTTCCTGCTCATCCGGAGGACTCAAGTCCAGATTCAGCACCCACATCAGATGGCTCACAATTGCCTGTAATCACAGCTACATGTGATCCAATGTCTTCTTCAAGCCTCTGCTGACACCTATGCATATATAAGCACATGAATAAAAAATAAAATAAGTCTTCTTTTTAAAAAACCCAAGAATGTGAGAATTAATATTTATTAAAATAGGATACCATGGGTCCACAATGAGATAAATACAGCAGAGGAAGAAATAGGGAGAAAGTGAGTTGTTTGTTTAGTACCTGGTAGCTAGTAGAGAAGAAGTTTCAGGGGATGCTAAGGATGGTGTGGGAAGATCTGGTGAGCAGTCAGTAATGGTAAATTATCGGACTACTTCAGCACAAGATACTAATCACATACAAAGTGGGAACTGATGACTATACAGAGGGGGGAAAACCTGGCAGATACAAAACATGTGACCACAGTTGACCCTGTCTGTGTGATGTAAGCCCAAAGAAGTAGAAACATTGTAGCAAAAAGCTAGAAGCATTGTAACAGATAGCTAGAACCCTGTTATAGCAAAGAACTAGAAACATTGTTGTAGCAACGGGCTTGAAGAAACACTGTTATAGCAAAGGGCTTGAAGAAGCGTTGTAGCAAAGGATTAGAAACATTGTTATAGCAAAGGGCTTGAAGAAACATTGTTGTAGCAAAGAACTAGAAACATTGTTGTAGTGTTCCTCCTGGGAGTCAAGAGTTATGCCTGTAATGAGGGGACATTGACCACAGAAAGAAGATAAGCATTCTACATGACAAAAGGCCTGAGCTCGGAAACTATGAGACAGAAAATGCAGCACTGCAGAGCTGGTCTACACTTCTGTCTCTTTGAGGTTTGGCTCCATGCACACTCACTTTAAAGGGTCCACCAAGGGTGCCATGACTAGGGCAGCAGCTCTAGTCCTGGCTGCTTCTTGGTGGAATTTTGTTGTGTTATTGACTTTTTTCCTCTGGTGTGAAAAATACTATAGAGAAACAGTTTAAAAGAGATAAGATTTATTTGGGCAAACGTGTTTAGAGGCTTCTGTCTGCTCCCTCCATTATCATGGGCCCTGTGTTGACAGGCAGCAGAAGGCAGAGTGAACCTGCTCACCTTAAGGTGAATAGAGAGTAGATGGACAGACAAAGTTCTGAGCAAACTCCCGGTGACCTTTCTCCAACCCAGCCCCATACCTACTTTCCTCTCTCCTCCCCCACATAATGTCTCCAGGTTCTGAATCCATTGTTGATCTGTCATTGATTTGGCCAAATCCCTTAATCACTATCCCAAAGGCTATAATCTGGAAACCAAGTTTGAAAGCATGAGCCTTGGTGGAGTCGGAGGGGGTAATTTCACTCTTATTTTGTGCAGAGTGGAAATTGAGCCCAGAACCTCCCATGGACTATAGTTCTAAATAGTCCATTGTTGTCCTTTAAATTCTAGTTTTGTTTATAGCAAATTAAATAGCAACATTATAGTTCCAATGCCTCTGCATTTTAAAGTTTAAAATTGATTCTTTGATACGCGTGTGTGTGTGTGTGTGTGTGTGTGTGTGTGTGTGTGTGCATTTTATCTGTGTATGTCTGAATCAAAGCCCTGGAGCACCAAAATAGAGCATTGGATCCCTTGGGAATTTAATTACAAATGGTTGTGAGCTGCAATGTGGGTGCTGGACACCACACCCAGGTCCTCAGAAAGAGCAGCCAGTGTTCTTAGCTGCTGACCCATCTCTCTAGCCCTTATCTGTGCATTTTTAAAGGTTTTAATGTGTCATTAATTTTTGACAAGCCCTCTATGATACACTATTTTAAGTCCTCACCTCTTCTCTGTATGTATAAGAGATAGATAGATAGATAGATATGGGTTCAGAGCCTTCCAGAGAGAGAAAATGATGGTTTTAGAGCCTTCCTCTTGCCTATTTTTCCATCTGACAGGTTTTACTCCACAGACCAAGAAAGGAGTTGAGGTATGTCAATCATCAAGAATGTTTTAAACATATACTCAGAAACCAGGAAATGCTGTGGGAGGCTCTGCAGACCTAGCAGACTCGCTGTCTCCTAGAACAGAACTCTATTCATTTCCCTGTCCTTACCTAGCCCCACCACAACCAATTACACGTGCGTTTTAAAACCAGGTTCCCAGCACAAACTGCAAATGCAAACCCCTTGCTCAAACAGTATTAAGAAGGTCAAGAGGGCAAGTGGAAGATCTAGAACCGAGCCACTACTAGAACCTTGTAAATAGGAAGTCATCGTCATGAACTCTGTGCTCAACAGTAATATAGAGTTACACATATTCCCTAGAGGGAAGAGCTGGGAAACCTTTGTGTGTGCCTTCTCACCCCAGCCACTTTAAATCGATGGGTTCTAGGACCCAACACTAGTTCAGTGCTTGAAAGTGGCAAGTCATCCATTTTTGTTGGCACATCTGCGGTCACCCTTCGTTCTTGGTGTCCTTTTGTTTTTCACTGTGCACAGCATAAGCTATATCTTTTTCAGCTACTCATGTAGTTTTCCCAATACTGTTACATCCACTAACTGTCTCCACTCTTCTCTGCAGGTCAGGCTCCGTAAGTAGCTGTCCCCACCCTTGTGATAATTGCATCCACTTGACTCCTGCTGATTAAGCACTGTGCTGCCCTCCGTGTTCTATGCATGTGGGATGGGAGCAGCGAGCAGATCGAAGAGGCTCTATCAGCATGCTCAGCTTATCATCCCTGGCCTTCAGAGGGGAGCTGCCACAGACCTCTTAGAGATGCTGGTGGACCTCTCACCAGTGCCTTCATTGTTGCTTAGGCAAGTCATGTGTACACTGGGTCCTGTCACAGGAGCTGTGCTTTGCACACTGTACACATAACTCTAGCCTGCCTACTTCTCAGAGCTGTGGGGTCTTCTCTCTGCCACCTACCAAAGCTGTTCTGGCATTTCTTCCTCACTTTGTGAGGACCACTGGCTTCCGGGAGCTTTCCTATGGGCGTGTTTGCACTATCTCCCAAGTGCCTTGCTAGAATGCTAAATCCAGTATTCCAGAAAAGAGTGTTCCCAATTGTCTCTCGGGTGTCTTGCTAGAGTACTGAATCCTGTGTGTTTTGATACAGCCCCCAGCAAACTATTCTTTTCTCATTGACAGAAACACTTTTTCAGCTCCCAATTGCTGAGATCAGAGCTCCTGTCCTGTGCACTTTCCTCTGGGCACTGCTAGTATCTGCTGGCCAGCTCGTGAAGCTGTGTCTGGTACCTCCTCTCACCCTAAGCTGAGTCTTGTTATGACTTCAACCCAGTGGTGGGTCTAGAGCCAGGGCAGAGGTCAGGGCTCATCATGGAGGACAGTGTTGCTTTGTAGCAGGATGGACTTTTTTTTTTTTTTTAAAGAAGGGAGTATGGTCCCTGACTCAGAGACAGGAGGGACCAATTCCTCCAGCTCAGTTGTGCAGCTGCCCCATCCAGATTTTTTTTCTTTTTTCCAGGCTTCTCTCTGTCACCCAGGGCTGCGCTGGCTGGTTTTCTGTTAACTCGATACAGGCAGACTAAAGTCACCAAAGTGGAGGGAAAGAAAATGCCTCCTAAGATTAGGCCGTAGGCAAGCATGCAGGACATTTTCTTAATTAGTGTTTGATGTGGAGGGCTCAGCCCATGATGAGTGGGGTGGTCCTGGGTGCTATAAGAAAGCAGACTGAGCAAGCCAGTAAGCAGCACTCCTCTGTGGCCTCTGCATCTGCTCCTGCATCTGGGTTCCTGCCCTGACTTCATTCTGTAATGAACAGTGATGAGGAATCATAAGCAAAACCACCTTCCTTCTCAAGTTGCTTTTGGTCATGACGTTTCACCACAGCAATTGTCACCCTGACTAACACAGGGGCCCTGATCTTGCCATAGTAACTCTGCCAAGTTTGAATAGTTAACCTTTGCTCCCCAGTATTGGGGTTTGAACCCATGGTGGGCAAATGTTCTACTTCTAAACTATGCCTCCAGCTCTCTCTTTTTTTGCCCCTTCTTTTTTCTTTTCTTTTCTTTTTTCTTTTTTTTTTTCCAACAGGGTCTTGTGTAGCTTGTGTTTGTCTCAAACTTTCTGTGTATCAGAGTATAACCCCTTTCTTCCACCTCCCAGTTGCTGGGGTTATAAACATGTGCCATAATGCCTAATGTGCTTTTGTTTTGTTGTTGTTGTTTGAGATAGGATCTGGAAAGCCTTGAACTCACTATGTGTCTAGGCATCTCTTGAACCTGATGCCTTTCTTCTTACTCTCCTCCTGGGTAGCTGGGGTTATAAACCTGTGTCCAGGGCTAATTATCCTCTTGTGTTGTTTTATTTGTCTCCACTGTGTTTATCACCAACATTCCTCCTTTTTCTCTCTTTTTTCCTTTATTTTTAAATATATTTTATTAATTTATTCATATTACATCTCAATTGTTATCCCATCCCTTGTATCCTCCCATTCCTCCCTCTCTCCCACTTTCCCCTTACATCCCTTCCCTATGACTGTGACTGAGGGGGACCTCCTCCCCCTGTATATGCTCATAGGGTATCAAGTCTCTTCTTGGTAACCTGCTATCCTTTCTCTGAGTGCCACCAGGTCTCCCCATCCAGGCGACGTGGTCAAAACAATCCTCCTTTTTGACCACCAAACTCCTGACCCATTTCCTAAGGTGCAGCTCAAAACCCAACCTGTTCTGCCATTTTCACAGGAAACACCCAGTTCCAGAGATTTGAGCAAAGAGGCATAGAAAAAGGCAACAATACTGTCCAGGTTTCATCCAGAGATGGGCCAGGTGGAGTCACAGGATTCAAATGGAAGTTGGTGGCCTCACATTGACAGAACCTAAGTGGGTGGGTGGGTGGGTGGGAGGCAGGAAGGCAAGCCTGAGGCTTGTGAGCCAATCCTGGGCTGTGTTGGACCCAGAATCAGTGATGCCAGGAGAAAGAGGAAGAGTGGGGCGGTGGTCTGAGGATGTGTTACATCCGACCACATTGGGAGATAGGTAACGTAGAGAGGGCACCAAAAGTCTTTACTTCTTTGGGCAGAAAAACTCACTGTGGTGTTGGGAGGTCACAGAAATGCGAGAGACATTGAGCAAGGCTAAGAGGGGTCCTGCAGTTTCACAAAGTAGTGAGCCTAGCCTGTAGAGGTGGATCATGTAACTGACAGAAACTACGGGCATCCTAAGGCAGAAAGGGACCTTTCAGAGGTCAACCTGTTTCAGTCACCCAAACTTGACTCTGAGGTCTGAAAACCTGTGAGATACTAGGGTGTAATGTAAAAAGGGTATAAAATAATGAGGACTGGGGCTCTTGGGAATCCAGGGAATATTGGGGCTAGGTAAAGAGATGCACAAGAGACATTTGCTGTACAGCCGCCAGAAGGGGGCAAGGACAGAAGACCCAGGAGACAAAGAGGGTAAGATGGAGTTTCAAAGGTCTCTAGAGCTCGAATTAAAAGACAATGTATACTCTCTGCCATTGATGGACCACACAATAGGAGGAAGACAGTGGGCCTGTCACAAATGGGAGTAAACATAGGAAAAAACCATAAAGAGTAAGAGGAAGTCAGGAGGATGGAAAGAGGGACACACAGGAAGTAGAAAGGAGGGATGTTCAGATTGAGTATTTCTTCAAGATGGTGTGGACAGGGAAAGCTTCCTTTCTTTTGGTTTCTAGGACATTGGCTGAGAAGGAAGGTCACCTGGGTACTTTCTCTGTCTCTCTGAGATAGCAGACCTTCACCCCAGCATCTAGCTCCCAAGTCCTTATTGGTAAAATCAAACAATTGAAATTTTATTAAAAAAAGAAAAAGAACAACATTACATCTTGATCTGCAGGTATCAGAAGGTGACTGTATGCCAGACATGGCATAGCTTGAGCATAAGAGACCCCAAAACCCTACTCCCACCCCCAGTGACACACTTCCTCCAACAAGGCCACACCTCCTAATAGTGCCCTGTGGGCCAAACATTCAAACATATGAGTCTATGGAGCCATTCCTATTCAAATCACCACATTTTACTCCCTGGCCCCCGTAAGCTTGTAGCCATACCATAATTCAGAAATACAGTCAGTCAAATTTCAAAAGTCCCCATAGACTATAAGAGTCACAAACTTGTTTAAAAGTTCAAAGTAGCTGGGCATGGTGAAGCATGCCTGTAATCCCAGCACTCTTCAAGGCAGAGGCAGGTGGATCTCTTTGAGTTCAAGGACAGCCTGGTCTACAACGTGAGTCCAGGACAGCCACAGCTACACAGAGAAACTCTGTCTTGAAAAACCAAACAAAAACCAACCAACCAACAAACCAAACAAACAAAAAATTCCAAAATTTAAAGTCTCTTCTGAGACTCATGGAATCTCTACACTGTAATCTCTTGTAAAATCAAAAGAAAAAAGAAGACCACATGCTTCAAACTTATAAGGGCACAAGAAATATGTTATAATTTCCAAAGAAAGGAAAGGGAGCTTATTAAGGAAATGCTAGACCAAAGCAAGAACTGAAAACAGCTGGGAAAAGTCCAAACATTGCATCTCCACGTACAATGTCAAAGCACTCTTCAGTTCTCCCGCTTTTCAGCTTTGTTGACAGCAATGCACTTCTTTATCTTGAGATAATTCTACTCCCAGTTAGTAGCTCTCCTTGGCAGGCATCCACAACTCTGGCATATCCACATTTTGGGGTGTCCAAGGCAATCTAGGTTTCACCTTCACAGCTTCACACAATGGCCTTTCTGGGCCTCCACACATAGATGCCCTGCGTGTCACACCTCTGGCCTCAGCAGCTTTCCATAGTCACAGAGGCAGGTTCCATAACCCCTTTCTTTCATCCTTGACTCTAAAACCAGAACTACATGATTGATGCTGCCAAGTTTTGCTGATTGCTGGGGTTGGAACATGGGCCTCTGTGTGTTGTATGGATGTAGAAGCTGTTAATAAAAGTCTGATTGGCCAATTAGCTGGGGAGGGGGAGACTTCCTGAGAGAGAGAGGAAGGCAGATTTCTGGCAAGGAGAAAGAGAAAGACCTTTTGCCAGGAAGGGAGACAGATATGATTGTGGGTCTGGGAGGAGAGCTGGCCATGTAGCTGGATTAGGCAAGGTAGACAGAATAACTTAGGCGAATTAGTTGGGAGTCAGTCCAGCTAAGGCCTAAGCTTTGGAATATTAAAAGGTCTTGGTGTCTTTATTTTTATGGTCTAAAGGCCAACTGGGGCTCAGGTCTTTCTTCACCAGGAGACATAAGCTGCAGGTCTTCAACAGCCCTCTCATGTAATTATAGCTTCAGCATTTTGCTTGGATGTATGTCTGTGTATCATATATGTGTCTGGTGCCTGGAGAGGCTGGCAATGAGGTTCAGATCCCCTCAAACTGGAGCAAAAGACCTTTTAGCCATCGTGTTGGTGCTGAAAACCACATCCGGATCCTCTGGAAGAGTAGTCAGTGCTCTTAACATCTGATATCTCTGTCTCTGTCTGTCTGTCTGTCTGTCTGTCTGTCTGTCTGTCTCTCTCTCTCTCTCTCTCTCTCTCTCTCTCTCTCTCTCTCTCTCCAGCTCCTCAATTATACATTGCCTGTCAGTAAGGGTGGGCATGATAGCTGGCCATGTGGCTGGATGAGGCAAGGTGGACAGGGTAACTTAAATGAATTAGTTTATTCATTGAGTCAGTCCAGCTAAGGCCTAATTAGAGGTCAGCTAATGAATTTGGGGATATCACTCTCCCCTTTCACTGTGAGTCCAAAGGACTGACCTCAGGTCATCAGGTTTATGCAGCAAGCCCTTTGCCAGCTGATCTATCTTCCCAGGATAAGTTGTCTAGAATGCTAAAACAACTACTACAAAGAAGAAACTGCATGTGTTGCCAGGTGTGGCAGGAGATGCCTATAATCTTAGCATTTGGGAAGTAATGGCAGGAGGGTCATGAATTCAAAGTCATCCTTAGCTACATAGTGGATTTAAGTTTACCTGTGGACTTCATAAAACCTCCCTGAAACAAACAAACAAACAAACAAACAAACAAAAACAAAGAGCAGACTAGCATGTGGAGGACTGTCTTGAGTGGGTGTAACAACTGTCAATAAAGCACTGTTTAGCCAATCAGGTGGTAGAAGGACAGGAAGTGGAAAGCTGGACTTCCTGTAGAGGAGGAGTTTATTTAAAGTTTAAAAGGTGGAAGCATCCATCCCCAATGGAGAGAAGGGATGAGGCAAAAACACCTTCAACAAATGTAAAAACCCAGGTACAAGATGCCTAGGGTATGCATAAGTTTATTTAAAGTTTATTGCCTTTTCTTTTGCCCAGGGCAACCAGTTTGTCTCTAAAACAGGATACGTTTTCTCGGGAGACAAGTAGCACCTGGCCTATCCATCAGGTGCCATAGAGCCTAGAGAAGGACATTTAGAATTATACCATCTTGTTTTTATTTCAATTAAATAATGATTGTATGTTCTTTGGTAATGGCAATATTATACTTCCTATTTGAAAGAGGTCAAAATAAAACAGACCTGGATGAAAGGAAGACTGCTAACTTAAGTCAGTCTATACGTACATGAATTCAAACTACAGAACCAGCCTCGATTGTTCTGTGCATCCTGCACACCTCATGCACTTATAGTTTTAGAACTGTACAATGCTTGTGAGGAATTATATATTTTCTGAGCAAAAGAACTGGACACTGATGCTGGACCAGACCCAACAGGATTCATGCTCCAGCATGCTGAGATGCTGACTTCCTGCGTTCCTCATGTTCCAGCCCCAAGCGCTTTGGTTGCTGTTCATCATCAGAACAGAGCAGCTCCCAGTAGAGCTTTGAAGAAAGTTTGCGATTCCAATTGGTCCAGCATTTCAGACTGTCCCACACAGGACTTTTATTAAGCCTAGAATTTCTCAACATTTGGAGACTGGACCACAAATGCTATCTCTAGCTTGTTTAACCATTTTCCCATTTTTATTTGTGTCCCTACATAGGTATTATTTGTCCCAAATCAGCTGGAAGAAGCCTTACAAGAGAAAGATGTCCCATTTCCCTTAAGGGGGGTTAGGTGAGGTTTTGGACTATGGATGTTTATTTTCATTGGGAGTTGATTATGTTATTATTGGTTTTATTCAAAGAGAGAACGAGATTAGACTTAGGGATTTTTCTCTGAGAATACAGAAATATATAGGGGTGATAGGACAAAAGGTAGATTATTGAATTTACTCTTCAACTTAAGGTCTTGATTGTTACTCACAAGGCGATTTTTAATTCATTGTTATAGAATTTGTATATTGATGTAAAATAAGTTTAATTTTAATTCATTGCACTAATCAATTTTATCACAAGAATATACATCCTAGGTTCAATAGATAGATAAGGTAAAATATCTAGATAAGGTCTTCAAAAACCTCAGAGACCTACAGTATTGCATTTAAAGTTTTTTTTTCTTTATTATTGCTTTGAGGATTCTTTGAATATCAGACAGCCTGACTCCTTGTAACACCCAGCCTGCCTCAAAGAAGGTAACGAGCATCGAGGAACCTCCTTATGGAGATGGCTTCAGATGTGACAAACCAGCCAGTGGGCAAAAATGTCCTTGTTTTCTGTCACAGGCAGAATTCTGAATGAAATGAATAAGCTTGGATGAAGGTGGAGTCCTCAATAGTCCCTGCTGCACAAATATGTCTGTTAGATATACCAGCCTAGAAGGCTGAAGATGATGCTTCAACGTGTTAGAGAGTTTTGAGTGACTGTTCAGGCAGCAAAGTGTCCCTGTCAATTTTTCATTTTGGAAGCTGTTAATCTGCACTTCCTGTTTACTCAGGTAATTAATTTTATTCCTTCTCAAGTCTTTGATGGGGATGAAGACAGCAAAACATTATGAGTTTAGCATGAATATAACAATTGTTTTGTGGTTCTTGTGTGTGTATAATGTATATGGGTGTAATAATATAAATGTACAAGTAAAAGTTTTTTTTTTAATTAGACTGAAAAGGGGAATTGTGGAGCAATGTCTTGCATGGATGTAACAACTGTCAATAAAGTGCTGTTTAGCCAATCAGCTGAGCAGAAGGACAGGAAATGGAAGGTGGGACTTCCTGGAGACGGGGAGGAGCCGGGAGTTGACAGCTGATGGTTGACAGTTGACAGTTGACGGAGGGAGTTGGAGGAGAGAAGCTGCCCAAGAAGGAATAGATTGGCAAATGCTTGGAATATATGTAGGTTATGAGGATTACAATAGTTTATTTTAGTTTATTGTTACATTAGTAGCAGTAGATTCTGCCCAGGGTTGTGCTTACAGTTTGAATTACATTTCAGTCTCTTTGTGTCAGTTATTGGCTTCCTAGGCCGAACAGATACATTATATTGTAACACTAGCATTGGATTTGGAAATAGGGTCTATTTTTTTCTGACTCCAAGAAACACACCTCACACCCAGTGGCAGACATTGCTTTAGGATAAAAGGATGGCAAAAATATTCGAAGCAGAAATAAGTAAGAAACAAGCATGTATAGTTATTCTAATATCTAATAAAATAGATTTTGCTGCTCCCGCAGACCAGCTCCAAGAACAGCGAGGAGGAGAGAAGAGAAAGTCTTGGTGGATCCACAGTCGGGAGAATTGAGCAAGTGGTGAGCAGCTGGTTAAGGGAAACCAACCATTGGTTGAACAACTAGCTAGAGGAACTAGTTGAGGAGAGGTTGAAGAACAGAGGAAAAACAAATACTGGAGACCCAGGCATATGTGATACAAATTGAAGGTTTTAAAGCCCAGAAGAACTTTATTTTCTGTCTCTATCCTATGCTTACTATCTATCTGTCTCTGTCTCTGTCTTGCTTGTTGACTGTCTGGCTCTCTTTGGGCCAACACCAGTATTTTATTTAAAGTGAAGTTCAATTTTTTTCATTGCATATTACATCATGATTTTTCTCACCTTTTACAATCAACAGGGCATTCAAAAATCAATAAAGCAAGAGAATAGTCTAACAAGGAAATACAAACATTCTATATAGCCTACAATAAAGCATACTGAAAAAAAATCAATCAATTTCTAAGCAATGGTCAGCATATCCTGATTATTATTTCTTAAACAATACTCAGGAAAGTTTAATCAAAAATTTCCCTGGGCTAAAGCCATCATGTTTACAAGATTGTCATAGCAACATAGCTCGAGCTAAATGTTCTCTAATAAAGAAAAAAATTGACGTACTCCCAGTCCCAAACCAACAGTTGTGCTATCCAAGCCTAGGCTAACTGCCAAGTTGTCCTTTATTGTAAAATATCTGTAAAGCATGATTTGCCAAGTCCATCTTCTATTGCTCTCAAAGCAGAGTCTAAAGAAACTTTTCTACAGGTAACAGTATCTAGCCAGGTACTGTTTTCTCAAGGTCTTAACTTCCTTTCACGTAGTTTCTGCTTGGGTGCTCACAGTCAGAGCAAAAACCTCTATCGCTGGCTCAAGCCTTTAGACAGATGCCTTCTTTCAACATTCTCTGTGGGAAAAACTTTTCCTTGTATGAATTTCCTTAGAGCTGAGAAATAAAAAGAGAAAAAGACAATTTTAGGAGAAAAGGTAGATTTTTAGACAAAATCACACCTGGACTATACATAATATTTAAGTGCAATTGTGATTAGCGAGATATCTTTGGAACTTTGTCAAGCAAAGCCTTAATAACTTTCTCTATGTCTAGAGATGATGCTGGACAGTCGGAATTCTCTGGAACTCTGTCAAGCAAAATCTCTACAACTTGTCCTCATGTCTGTGACAAGACTTCAAACTGAGCCCAATCAGAAGAGATAAGGAGGTACATTTTATACTCATTGAAGGAAAAAAATCTAACAACAGTATGGTATAGTCATAAACGTATACTTATCAAAAGCAGGAGCACCCAATTTCATAAAATAAAAACTATTAGGTTTAAAACCACAGATCAAAACAAACACCGAGATAGTAAGTGACCTCAGTACGTCACTCTCACAAACAGACCAGCCATCTGGAAAAAAACTAAATTAAGAACCTGCAGTTAAACAACATCGTAAATCAAATGAACTTTGCAGACATCTACAGAACATTCCATCCAAAGATTAAAGAATATACTTTTTTCTCAGCATCACATGCGACTGTCTTCAAAAATATTAGAACACAAAGCAAGTCTCAAAATAAATAGGAAAATTAAAATCACATCCTTTATTATGTCTGACTGCCATGAATTAAAGCTGGATATCAGTAACAAAAATAAGGATAGAAAGTAAAGAAATTCATAGAAGGTAAATAACACACACACTGACCCAAAATTGGATGAAGGGAGATGTCAGGAAGGAAAGTTAAAATTTCATGGAATTGAATTAAAATGAACACAAAACTATCAGATCTATAGGCTAAATAAAGGCAGCCCTAACAGGAAAACATATGGCCCACAAAGACACCCAAAAACTTGAGAGATCTTAAATTAACAAGTAATTAGGTACCTGAAGACTTCAGAAAAACAAGAATAATCAACACCCAGAGACGGTAGGAGGGAAGAGAGAAGCAAAATCAGGGCAGAAATCAGGGAAATAGAAACAAACAAAAACAACACAAGGAAATCAAGGATTGGTTTTTTGGAAAGATCAATAAGATTGACAAATCTTTAGCCAAATTAATCAGATGAAATAGCCCAAATTAATAAAATTAAAGACAAAGAGAGAAGCATTACAACAGATACTGAGGAAATTCAGAGAGTCATGAGGGCATACTTTAAAATATATACATAATTCTAAACTGGAAAGTATATAATGAGATGGATAAATTATATATATATGGTCCAAGAGATAGCAACAGTAATTAAAAATCTCCCAACTAAAGACAGTCCAGCACAAAATTCTACCAAAGCTTCAAAGTAGAATGAACATCAACACTTCTCAAACTACTCTTCAAAATAGAAAAGAAAGGACATTTCCAAATTACTTTTATGAATCCGGCATTATCTTGATTAAAGAGAAAAAATTGAAAAAAAAAAAAAAACCAAAGACACAGCAAAAAAAGAAAATTATAAGCCATTATCTCAGATGAATATAGACACTGAATTCTCAATAAAATACTGAAAAACTGAGTCAAAAACATACTATAATTTTTTTCAATGTGACCAAGTTGGCTTCATCTTAAAGATACAGGGATGGTTTAATATACACAAATTAATAAATGTAATTTACCACATAAATAGACTAAAAGACAGATGATCTCATGATTCCATTAGATGTAGAGAAGACCTTTGACAAAGGTGAATTTATCCATTCATGCTAAAAGTCCTGGAGAAAATGGAGATACAGTGGGGAGATTGCAACACATAAAGGCAATATACAGGACACCCACAGGCAGCATCATCTTAGACGGAAAAAAAGCCAACCTCTCAAAACACTTCCATTAAAAGCAGCAACAACACAAGAATGTTCACTCTCTCTTCTGTTGGATTTAGTTCTTGAAGTCTTAGCTAGAAGATAAGTGAAGACAAAGCAGGAGATACAAGTAGGGAAAGAAGAGGTTAAAGTTTTTTTTCAAGTGGTGTGATTCTCTAAAAGACCCTAAAGACTCCACCTCCTACAGCTGATGAATATTCTAAGGAAAGTAGCAGAAGAACACAAGCTAATGAACAAAGCACGCTGAATTGAATGAGATGTTCCCCATGAGTCTCAGGCATTTGAATAGTTGGTCTTCAGTTGGTGGCTATTTGGGGCAGATTAGGAAGTGTGGTCATGAGGTGTGTCACTGGGAACAGGCTTTGTGGGTTCAAAAGACTTATTTCATACTGAGTTTTCCTGTTTGTAGCCTGAAATATGAGTTCTCAGCTGCTGCTCCAGAGGCATGCCTGTCTGCCTGATGTCACATTTGTCTCTGTGATGGAGGACTCAACTCTTTGGAATGTGATCCTCAAATAAACCCTTTTATAATTGCCTTTGCCATGATGTTCTATCACAGAAATAAAAAAGTAACTAAGAAAAAGTTAGCACTAGGGAGTGAGATATTGCTATGATAGGCCTGAGCATGTTGTTTTTGGAGGGATGTGGAAAACCTGGGGATGTTGGACTGGAAAAGTGGTTTCAGAAGGGACTTGGGCTAGAGACTCTTCTTGTGATATTAATAAGAATGAGGCTGTTTTCTGCCTTTATCCCAAGAATTTGCCTGAGATCAAATTTAAAAGTTATGGGATCATTTCTTTGCAAGCCAGAAATACACACTGGAGAAAAGACATAATCTTGAACAAATGTGCTGGTTAAACTGTATATACATGCAGAAAAATAAACCTCAATCCTCATCTCTTACTCTGCACAAAACTCATAGAGGAAAAAACAGGGAATACACTCAAACTCATTGGTGCAGGAAAGGGCTTTCTGAACAGGATCCCAATAGTACAGGTAAATAGGTCAACAATTAACACATGGAACCTCATGAAACTAAAAAGTTTCTATATAAAAAGGACACCATCACACTAGTAAAGAGGAAGTCCACAGAATGGGGGAAAAACTTTACCAGCTATATATCAGACAGAAGGTGAGTATCAAAATATATAAAGAGTTAAAAAAAAAAAAAGTGGGCATCAAGAAGACAAACAATGCTATTAAAGTCGAGTATGGAACTAAAAAGAGTTCTCAAAAGATCAAATATGAATGATAGATTTTTAAAAGTTCATTATCCATAGCCTTCAAGGAAATGCAAGTTAAATCTACTTCAAGTTTTCATCTCAGCCCAATCAAAATAGCTAAGACTGAAAACACACAAACAAACAACCCAAAGCCTAATGGTGACAAATATTGGTGACATAAGGAAAAGAGAACATATTCTCATTGCTAGTGGGCATGCAAGCTGGTGCAGCCACTGTCAAAATTAGGGTGATGTTTCCTCAGAAAGCTAAACATAGGCCCACCTGATGCTCCAGTTACACTGCTCTTAGGTGCTGTATCAGCTACTACTCAAAGTGCTCTCTCTATACCTCACTTTCGAGGCATTTGCTCATTCTTGTCCATTGCTGCTCATTCATAATAGCTGGGAAATGGAAACAGCCTAGGTGTCCATCACCTGATGAATGGAGGATGAAAATGTGGTTCATGTACATGATGGAATATTACCCAGCTATCAAAAATAAAACAGAATTGGGGTCTGGAGAGATAGCTTAATAATACTGGCTGCTTTTCCAGAAGATCCAGATTAAATTTCTAGCACCCACATGGCAGCTCACAACTGTAACTCTAGGTCCAGGGAATCCAATGCCTTTTTGTTGCTTTCATGGGCACTGTAGGCACATGGTGCGCATATATATATATATATGTAAAACACTTAATAAATGTAATACATAGATCACAAAATTTTTAGATTAAATTATGAAGTTTGCAGGGAAATGAATGAATGGAGCTGGAATCAGTCATGCTGAGTGAGGTAAACTCAGACCCAGAAAGCCATATGTTGCATGGTTTCTATTATCGATAGATGTTAGCTTTGAGCGTTAGATTTATTGTTTCATTTAAAATAATACACAGGTCAGGAAAACACTAAGAGGTCATGGAGAGGGGCTTTCAATATAAAGGATATGGAGACCTGGTGGAAAGGTTTAAAGGGGGAATTGTAGAACAAGAAGGAATAAATTGGGGTGGGGAAGAGCAGGAAACAATAAAAGAGGGAACCTGGAAGGGGAAAATAAAAGTACCTGCCAAAAGGTCATATGAAAACCTACTGCTGTAGAAACTTCCTAAAATACAACTACACACATACATGAAAACTAGTTAAACTATAGTTACCCTGTAGCATGGCAACAGTGCACACCCTAGACACCAGAGGCTGACAAATAAAAAGGTCAATGCTAGGAAAATGTTATCTTTCTTTTTCTTTTCTTTTCTTTTCTTTCTTTCTTTTCTTTTCTTTTTTTTTTCTTTTTTTCTTTTTTTGAGTTGCTGGCCAGTAATGTCCCAAAGACCAAAGACCTCATACATCATGGGCTATCACCAGTGCTCCTTGTCATTCTCCAGAATTTGATAGCAAGACTCTGTTGCTGAAGATAAGATATACTTGCTGTTAGCATATAAGCAGCTTCACAAGCCTGCCTCTAGGTTGCTTAGCAACCTCTGATGTCATCACTTGCCCACCAGGGCCCAGGATAAAAAGGACAAACCTGTCATCTGTTGCTTTGTCTCTCTTACTGTCTTACTCTCTTTCTGTCTTCCTCTCTGTCCTCCTGGGGCACCCCTTCCCGCTTTCCTTCTCTCCCCATGCTTCTACAATAAATCTTATACCATGTATGTTGTGTGGCACCTATTTTAACACTTGAATCATAGAACATGTTGAAATCAAAGTGGTACACACCTAGAAATGTCATTCCTATGGGCTAATCCATTCATAGTGCTAGAAGGCGTTACACAAGTTGCCAGAGGAGAAAGGTAAGCATCAAGCACACCTAGCTGCAAACCTGTGAGCGACAATGATGACTGGCTGGACAAGACACGGTCGCTAATGAAACAGCGGCACCAACATCATGAGAATAACCACTTGTTGATTAGACTTAAGGCCTGTTCCACAAGACGAAGCTCATACCCGGCCATTGTTATCAGGCCAAGAACCTGTGGTTAGATAGGTCATCAGTCATACAGAGAACCTATTACTATTGAAGACACCCATGCACTGTGGGGAGCTCCCTTCCAGACCCTGATTAATGTGCAGACCACACCCAAACACCACTTTTCAACACAAAGAGATTCCAAGCGATAAGCAAGATGGAGAGATGATGTCTGAATCTCAATCAGGCGGAAACAGCAGCCGTCAGCTCTGCAGAGGTGCGTCTAAAGGAGAGAAAAGCAGAAGTCCATGTTAAGGTGAGTTGTTAAGTCCTGATCGGACATATTAGTTAGTGTAGCCAGATAAGCTGGGCCTTGGTGGCCAGCCTCAGTAATGAGGAAGTGGCCAAATAAAGAGCTAGACTTGAGCTGGCATGGTGGCACACGCTTTTAATCCCAGCACTCAGAAGGCAGAGGCAAGCAGATCTCTGTGAGTTCGAGGCCACCCTGGTCTACAAACCAAGTCCAGGACAGCCAGGGCTGGAACCCTAGCTCAAAAAAGAAAAACAAAGAACTACATAAAAAAAAAAAAAAAAAAAAAAAAAAAAAAAAAGACCTAGACTTTGGGAGGCCAGCTTTACAAATGAGGAAGTGGCTAGACAAGAAAGTCTAGTGGTTTAGCAAAGAAGAGGGGAGGTGTGGGACTCTGCTGGGTAAGGTCGAGGTCTGATTTCTCTGGATGGATGTTTCCTACTTGGTCTTAAAGACAGACTCATTTCTCAGTGAGGTTCTCACTCCACCTGATCTGGTAACCCCAGATCTGGTAAGGGAAGTAACATAGTTCCAAAAGAAAACACAGGCCAGACCCTTTCCTGATAACAAGTATATGAAATTCCCAGAAGTACCCTACCCAGTACTGAGATCCTAACCTCCAGCAAATGGCCCTTAGATATAATTAGGTACCACCCCCTCACACATAGGATAGTTAAGTACTGTTTTTTTTTTCCTTCCCATGATAAAGGCCCTGAGTTACTGAAGCACTGTACCACTGTATGTAGATTAAGTATCCTGGCACCATTAGCCCTAGCAAATCAGACACATTTACCCTCTGATCTTGAGGTCCATCTATTCCCATCTGGAATTAAGCAGGGCCTGGACCAACCTGCGGGCCTTGGGACCCAGACCTGCTGCTGTTGGACACAGAACATCAGGGAGATGAGGGCAGGACCTACTAGTGACAGTTTGCCTGATAGAGCCCTCTGCAAAATTGGCATTATATGGAAACGTTTTTTTTTTTAAAGATTTATTTATTATTTATACAGTATTCTGCCCCCATGTATGCCTGCATGCCAGAATAGGGCACCAGATCTCATTACAGATGGTTGTGAGCCACCATGTGGTTAGTGGGAACTGAACTCAGGACCTTTGGAAGAGCAGACAGTGCTCTTAACCTCTGAGCCATCTCTCCAGCCCCTAAAACATGTTGTAATGATTGACAGAGTCCCACAACTGGCCAATGGTGCAGAAAATAAGAGACTGTAGAAAGTTCAGCCCTAAAGGGAACATCTGATTCTCACCCCTTCCTCCAAAGGCTCAGGGGTGAAAAAGAGAAAGAAAGGTGTGTAAAGAAGCAGAGGTGGTAGATGATCTAAGGAAACAGTGTTTTGGACACAGCAGAGCAGCTGCACATTTGTGCTCACAGTGGTTATCAGTATACAAGCGCAAGCCAGACCAAATCCAGCATGAAGAGGGTGTTGGGTGTTGGGACCTGTTAGGCTTGGGCCCCCTGGGGCCATGCCCTGGACAGTATGCAATTGTTATTCTGTCCTGGCAGCCTCCTGTTGTGAACATTGTGTCTCACTGAGATGACCACAAGTTCCTGTTTTGCACCCTGGTTACCTTGGTTACATGGTTCCTCTTGTCCTGGGGACTTCCCATCTACATCGTCTTGTATTTTTCCACCTGCCTCTGTACTGTATGAAAGGCCTTGGCCCCTCCTCATTAAACGGCATTCTCTTAGAACAGATGACCTGCTGTCTGGAGTATTCTTCAACCGACAGTCCCTCACTTGATACGTCGGGGTAATTGCAGCGTGGGCGCTGCAGTTTGGCATGAAGTTCCACTCCTGGCCAAGGTACTATTGGCAACTGTCAGCAGCTGACCAGGGAAGGCTCAGTTTTCTGTAAGACTGTAGTCTCCCAGGAGGCAGAAGCAGTTGTGTCTCTGTTAGTTCAAGGCCAGCCTTGTCTACTGAATAGGTTCCTGGACAGCGAGGCCTATGTAGATAGACCTTGTCTCAAAAAATAACAGCAGAATAAAGGTGTAGTCCATTACGCACATGCCGGTGGAAGGGCACACATCCAAGAATATTTGGGCAGCGCAAATTGGCCTATGTGAAGAAGAAGGAGGAGGAGGAGGAGGAGGAGGAGGAAAAGAAAAGGAGGAGGAGGAAGAAGAGGAGATTTAAATTGTTTGAAAGGTCACAGTACACGGTTGAAGCCTACATCCCCTTCCTATTGGCATATGTGATAGGATTTGTGCTGGAGTTTAAAGTTAGACACTTTAAAACAAGATAAGTAGTGGTGCTTTTAAGGAAAACAAAGAGGGGAGCAGGCTCTGAGGGGGTAACAAGATCTCCCTGCCTTAGCTGTTGATGGGGCCACTAGAGCTGTCCCTCAGAGTCCATGGGGGTCTATCTTCAGACCACTGCAGAGACCAAAAGCATGCTCTAGTTCCTTATATGAAACAGCTTAGTGTGTGCCATTAATGTCCCCCATAAAGTTTAAATCACCTCTAGATTACTTCCTGTGCCTGATACAATGCAAATATTACACAAACAGCTACATTGTTTCAAGAGAGTAGTGAAAAGAAAAGTCTGCCTCGGTTCAGTACAGATGCAATTGGTCTTCCTAAAATGTACAGCTGGCTTAGCTAAAGCATGATACAGAACCCCTGCATACTAAGAGACAACTCTGCACCAGAAGGTTCTGTTCCACTCAGCGATATACTCTTCTAGTTAGAAATCTCATAGCTGGGCTGGAGTGATGGCTCAGTGGTTAAGAGTGCTGTAACTCCTGTTTCATGAGATCTGACATCCCCACACAGACATACATGCAGGCAAAACACCAATGTATATAAAATACAAATAGGTAAATTATATTTTAAAGAGAGAGAGAGAGAAATCTCATAGTTCAATAGCATTTCATCTTTTTGCCTACTTTTATTTTCACATTGTGGAATCTCTGTAGGCCACATTGACTGCTTTTTGTTTTTGAGGGTTTTGTTGTTGCTTTGTTTTATTTTTTACTTTGTTTGTTTTTTATGTATTTTTATTTGCTTAGTTATTTTCTTCCATATTTTTTTCTGTTTTGTTTCATTTTCATAGGCTGATTTCCAACTTGTTATGTAGTTGAGAATGACATAACATCCTGAACTTCCTGCCTCTACCGCCCAAGTGCTGGGTTACAGCTTGTGCGACAATGCTCAGCTTGATTTTGTAAAATAATATAAAATTATGTCTTAGCAAGTACTAAGTGCATTTATGTCAGGTCTCCATTATTGTGAGAACACTTATTAAGCAAATTGCTAAATTCTAACCCTCTCAACAAGCTTATTACAATGAGCCTGAAACTAGCACCTATACACCTTTGACATCTCTCATCTTAAACAAAACAATAGCAAACAATAAAGTTGGGAGCAGAGGTGGAAATAAGATGGTGAAGATGCAATTTTGAAAATTGTAGGCTTTGAGGGATTTAAAAATAATTTATTTATTTTATACGTATGTGTGTTTGCTTGCATGTATGTATGTGCCATGTATATGCCTAAAGTCAGCAGAGGTCAGAAGAAGGCATTGGATCCTTTGGAGCTGGAGTTACAGTTGGTTGCACACATCGTATGAATGTCAGGAATCAAATCTGGGTCCTCTGCAGGAGCAACAAATGCTCTAAATCACGGAGCTATTTCTCCAGCCCCTTGATTTTTTTTTTTAAAAAAATAGAAATTACTTGACTTGTTTCAAAAACAGTTAGTTCAGCTGAGTTTGGTAAGTGTATGCCTGTAATTCCAACACTGGCTAGGCTGTCCTGAGCTCATTTATCCATGACCTGGGCAACATGGGAAAGCCCTATCTCAAATAAAATAAATAAGGCAAGAATTTCAAAGTTAATTCATATACTGTACAAGGTGAATGTCAGAAAGGGTATTTAGTGAAAATCAAGTATGTTGTGATATGTACCTGTAAGGTTTTGACCGTGGGCTTTCTCGGCAGGCCATCAAAACTAATTTCTCTTTGTAATCTGTGTCAGGGTTCTCTAGGGCAACAGAACTAATAGAATGAAACACACACACACACACACACACCCCACATACATACATACACACACACACACCACACATATACCACACACACACCACACACACATACCACATACACACACACCACACATATACACACACACCACACACACACACCCCACATACATACACACACAGACACACCATATACATACCAGACACACACATACACACACACCACATACATACACACACACCACACACATATACCACATACACACACACACACACCACACATATATACACACACACCACACACACATACACACCACACACACACACACACCACATACATACATACACACAGACACATCATATACATACACACACATACCAGACACATACACACACACACACCACACACACACACACACATACACACACACACACCACACACACATACACACCACACATACATACACACACATACACACACACACACACCACATACACATACACACACCACACACACACACATACACACACACACCACATACACACACACACCACATACACACACACACACCACACATACATACACACACATACACACACACACACCGTACACACACACCACATACACATACACACACCACACACACACACATACACACACACCACATACACACATGCTTGTGCATGCACATTTCTTGACTTACAGTGATTTTCACATCCTCATGAACCTACTGTAAATGTAAAATATATTTACTATTCCTAATCTATGGGACATTGAAGCGCTTGTCTGGGCACAGGAAGGCAGCTGTGGGGACTAAGCCCTCAATCTGTGTGATCAGAGAGTGCTCTGGTTAGAGAATATCACCGCAGCTGGAGTTCACTTGTTTGTTTCGTATGTGGGCATAAACTCACACATGTCTGGCTTCAGAAGTCTCTGTGTTGACAAAATTCTACAAGGCACCTTGTTTTTCACAACAGTTCTCCTTTTGTCCCATCCGGGGGCTGTAACTCAGTAATAGTATTGCCTGCCAAGCATGCACAAGACCCTCGGTTTATACTGAGCCCAAGAGAGGCAACGGGGAGGTTCACAGAGAAATGTTGCAAACTCCGTCACCATTAGTCACTCAGGGGTTGGAGGTAATGAACAGCTATCGTTCTGAGCATACTGTGAGAAAAGAAACCCCAGAGCATCAATATAGATAGTCCCACTTGCGGTGCATGGGCCAAACCAACCACAAGAGCCCCGACCCCACCCCCAAACCACAGAGGGGCTGAAAGCAGAAAAACCTTGGGATATTTGATTAAAAAACAAAAAGACAGCGTATGATTCCCAGGACTGTATTGCCAACGTGTTGAAAGAGCACTTTTGTTCAGAGCAGAGGTGATGTCAGCAGAAACGGAGACAATGTGAGTGAGCCCGGATCACATGCCATTAGTCATACTTCTCCCATTGCTGGCTCCGATTCCAGAAAGGCTTGCCAATCGCCTCAGAGATACCTGTTGACACAAAGTGAGGCAGCAGCCAAACCCTGGGTACCACTTTCCTTATGGATGTTATACTTAGGGTCACCTTGAGAAACAACAAGGATGCAGTGATGGCCCCAGATCAAACCTAAGGTATATAAGCAGTTAGACAATAAAAATAGTGGGAGTGCCAGGCAGTGGTGATGCACACCTTTAATCCCAGCAGTGGAGAGACAGAGGCAGGTGGATCTTTGAGTATGAGGCCAGCCTCGTCTACAGAATGAGTTCCAGGATGGCCAAGGTTACACAAAGAAAGCTGTCTTGAAAAAAAAAAAAAAAGGAGGGGGGTGTGAAGGGCAGGCACTGAACTAAGTGGTATATTTAAAAGAAGTGGGAGCCATTCTTTCATTATTTACTGACACATTGTAGGGGACGGGTTACATGGCCAATGTTCAGCCATCTTGTCAGAACCTAGGTTCCTATTTCTCCAGAAGTCTGCCATTCACCAGAAACTAGCTGACCTTGTCGTAGGTCGGCAGTTAGACACCTGTTGTGGTTTATTGTGGGGGCTGGTCATTCTAGACCCCCGAGCTATTTCTTTTCCGGTGAGACTACTGATAAGATTAGATTAAAGGCCAGCTGCCTGCGAGCAGCAGTTCCGGGAGCTTTTTCCTGACTAACCAGACCCTTCACGACTTCTCCGGAAATTTTCTCTTGCAATTATAGCAGCTGTAAAGGTAGACACCTACCTGCTGGAGCATTCCAGAGTTAGGTATCCATAGCAACCCTTGCTTACACAAATACCCATGCCTCTATGCCTATATAAACTCTGTGAAAGTTCTCAATAAACGGGGTTTGATCAGAATGCAGACTTGCCCCCTTCTTCGTGTCTAGTGTTCTGTCTCTATACAGGAAAATTTTCCTCCCGAGCATTAGTTGAATGCCGGCAGGCCGGGGCAACATATAAAAACAGATACACATGACATCTAAGGTAAAATTCACAAAAGCCCCATAGATAAATTGTGTTTCATCAAAATAAAAACTTCAATGCTTCCAAAAAGTCATCAGGAAAGTCAAGACAACTCACAGGGTGGGAGAAAATCATTGTGGTTGTTATTGAGGACTTCTGACACACACACAGAGACACACACAGATACACATACAGACACACACACGCAGACACACACAGACACACACACACATGCTCGCGCATGCACATTTCTTGACTTACAGTGATTTTCACATCCTCGCGAACCTATATAAATGTAAAATATATTTAATATTCCTAATCTATGGAACACTGAAGCTGGAACTAGCAAGACAGTACCCTGCAGAGAATCATGGCAGTCTGGGAAGGGCAGTTTCCTGCTGTTGTTCAGTCACAGGAAGACAGAGACTGAGAAAGAATTGCAGTGCATACTGCTACCTGAGGGGGAAAGGTCAAAATTCAGCATGGTTTCTAATGAACGCACATTGCTTTGATAGCATTATTAAGTTGAGACTCATTAAGTAGAAAACATGACTTAATCCCCACAACCAAGCCTAGCAAGATGGCTGAGAGGATAACGGTGCTGGCTTCCAAGCCTGATGACCTGAGTTTGATCCCCCAGGACCCACATGGTGATGGAGAGAAACAACTCCTACAAATTGTCCTGTGACCCCTCCAGGTGTGTGGTGGTACCCATGCTCCCTACGCTGCCCTCTCAAAGTAAATAAATAAAATGTAACAAAAAGGGCAACTCCAACTTTAAGCACAGAACTTGAATAGACATTTCTTCAGACAGTACACAGGGGGCTGGTGAGCTCAGGGGGAAGGTACTCATCGTCACTCACCATCAGAGAAGTAATAATTAAGACCATGATGGGCTACCTTCTAAGATGGGCAAAGTCATCAGGACACATCAGAACAAACAGAGCCGGCAAGGATGCTGCTGACTGAAAAGCCACACAGACGGCTGGTGAAAATGTCTACTGCTGCCGCCACCTTGGAAAACAGCTGACCAGTTCCTCTGAAAAGTTAAATGGTTTGGGTGGTAAAGTGTTTGCCTAGCATGCGTGAGGTCCTAGGCGTGGTCCATGACACAGAAAAACATCGCAGACGTACATCTTCATAGCAGCATTATTCTTAATATCAAAGCTGCGGTAACAGCTCAAGTGTCCACTGATTGCTAAGGGAAATGTGGCATCACTACTAAACCACGGACTACCGCTCTGTAAGGAGAAAAGAGAAGCCGGTACTGGCCACACATGGATGGCTCCGGACATATTGTACTGTAAGGGAAGTCAGAGCCAGGAGATCACACCTTATAAGATGCGGAGAACATGCAAAGTTCACAGAGATAGAAAGTAAAGTGTATTTGCCCAGGCATGGTGAGGGGCACACCACCACACCACCACACAGAGCTTCTGTGTGGGATTCTGAGAAGTTCTGGAGTCAGGGGTGATGGTTGCCCAGTGGGTGAGGCCAGATACTAGTCCATTAACACATAATGGAATTGTATACAAACATATATACATACTGGTAAAGTAAAACAAGAAAAGGTCCTTGTCATGGGGGCTGTATATCTAGATCTGTTTGGAAAGCGTGGAAGACTGTAGCTTGGAAACATTATAGTGAATTAAAAAAAAAAAAAGAGCCTCAGATGCAGTTGGTTATAGAACTAGGAACTTCCTATTAGCTCATACTCCAGTAAAGTGAAAGCTTTATCGTACCATGCCCGTACAGCAGGTGGTTAGTTGGAGGCAATCAGGCGCTTCTTGGGTAGCAGTTTCCTCAACCATAAAAATCTTCCCCTCTTGGAGGGAAGCTCCTTAAGACGGGGTGTTCTGAGGGGAAGAGAATCATTCCAACCTGCGGGGAAGCTCACTGAGTTCAGGAAGTAAACAACGCAAAAACTTCAGGAAGTTCCTGAAACCTACCAGAGTCACTAGACCCCTTCCTCTCCTAGCTTATACAAGCAGTAAGGATTGGCGTGCTGAGAAACACTCCCGAGAGAAGCCAACCCGCCCACACTGGCTCAGAGCAGCGGAGCCTCCTGGAGGAGGTAGAGAGCCAGAGAGCTGCTCATTTTCAGACTCGCTGCGCTTCCCCCAAGTCATTCAGTGTCTGGGTTTCCAGCTTCCGTGAGCAGCCACTCATGATGAGGTAGGCTTTAGCGAAGCCTTTCTGAGTTCTTTCTGCTCCTGTGTTTACTGCTTACCCAGGATTCTGTAAGGAGCCCCCAATAAGACTGATTGGATGATGGAGTTGGACTTAGGTGGTATCTGTTCTTTGGCCTGTCACTGACATGCTATCTGGGGTGAGTAGATGTTTGTTCATGTGGACCCAGGAAGAGTGTCACACGGCACTTCGTCCAGCCTCTGCAAGCTTGCCCCTTGGTGAACCCTCTGAATCCGTTACGGCTCTGAGTGCTGGCCGATTCACGAATCATCCTTTTGTCAAAGAAACTACTCTGTAAGTATTAACAATATACTACTATATAACGAGGTGACATGGCCTTTCTCCTCTCTTATTCTGCCTTTTAAGTCCCCTTGCCTTCCCACTCAGAATATCTACTCTATTCATAATTAGTAAAACTTGTTAAAACAGCTCAAGTCAAATTCAAAGGCTGAAACCTTGCATTTTCGTCAGGGAAATTACACCCATGTAGTCTGAGAATAAGTAAAACTAAGCTGTGCTGGGAAATAAGAATCAGAAGGGTGGCTTCTCCTGGAGGGAGGGACAGATGGACAGGAGAGTCACGAGGACATTTACTGGGGTGACAAACTGATAGTAATGGCCTATATATAGATTAATAGGAATTTGGATTAGACAGGTTAGTGCAGATGGCAAACTCGGGGACTGTATACTTAAGATGTGTGCATTTTATAGTATGTAAATTATACATAAAACAGTATATATTGGATTCAAAGTATGATACACATAAGAAGCATACTTTGATATATGCATATATGCAGATTAATGAATGTAAAATGTTAGTGTTAGCTTCACAGGTGGTGGGTAGGTGGGTCTTGACTGCCTTGCATTTTACATATTTGAATAAAATATGAAGTGAAGAAGAAACCCAATACAAACATCTTCTGACCTGCCATCTGACTTCGCAAACACCTTCTTACTCAATTGCCTCTTTTCCTGTTGGCTACAGAATTCATCTTCAGCCCTCAAATAAATCATTCTTGCTGTCCCCACCCATAGATGTTAACGTCCCTCATCCAGTGGTGAACACTTTCCAGAATAAAGATCATTTTTACTAATTTTTCTCTCTGTTCTCTAATACAATTAAGTTCAAGATCCAAATTTCCACTTTATAGTGTCTCGCCATTCAAACCACCTTAGTGCTGAATCAATGGCTCGGATCCTACTGGCCATTTCCATGAAGAACAATTTGCATGTGACTTTAAAACCATAAACGTCTTTAGACATTGTCTATAGAAGAATTAGAGTAGAGAATTAGAATTAGAATTCTTTGTTATTTGAAGTTTTCAAACTCGCTTCCTCGTAGTGGGTATGCTAATGACTTGGAGCCAGTTTTGGGTACTTTCAGTGCATTTATCCTCTTGGAGAAATCAGAAAAATATTCTATACTGTATGCTAAAATTGCCGGGTATCATTTGGCAGAAAGCTTCCACCATTCTTACCCATTTTCCGTTTTCTTGTAACTAATTTATCTTGGAAGACTCCACAGGGTGAAACTGCTTATGATTAGATGCTTATGATGCTTTGTTAATTTCTTCCCTTGATGGATAGGCCAGTGGTCTTTTAGTAGCATTTATCTTAAAAATTTCCCAATAATGTAATTGTAGCTAAGACACAGTATTTCTGAGCTTCAGCTATCTGTCTATAGGCTGGATTAAGACATGGTTTCCATGGAGAAGAATTTAGTTGTCAAAAAAATTTTCCCTGCAAGGATATGGAGTGGTCACTTTGGAGGAGCCTCCGCCCTGAGGAGCATCCAGTCCTGAGGAGCCTCCGCCCTGAGGAGCCTCCAGCCCTGAGGAGCATCCAGCTCTGTGGAGCATCCAGCCCTGCTCTTGGTTTGGTTTTCAGAGCCAGGGGTCTTTGACGACCTCCATGTTTCCGAACCATGAGATAGCCAATTCTGTAGTAAAAATATAAAATCATTTAAAATATGTAGTCTATCCATTTTAAAGTACCTTCAGAGGATGCTAGAACACCAGGGAGGTGTGTATATACGCTTTCCAGGAAAGCTGACCCATGTCATTACTTTACCATACTGCCTCTGTCGGAAGAGCTCAAGTCCACAATTTCAGCCCTTGTCTCATAACTACAAACTATGCAATGCCTGCCTGTTAGGCCTCATGCTGGGCGCTCACAGAGCATCGTTTAAATGCAACCCACCCCGCAGAGACTAAACCCTTATTTGTAGATGGGGTACAGAAGCTCAGGTGTGTTATCTAGTGCCAAATGGCAGCCGCAGCAGTCAAAGGCAGGCTCATCTGCTCTTTAAATCCCATGGCTTTGCCCCATCAGGAAAGTTGCTGGGTGATTCCCCACTATACTATACTATACTATACTATACTATATACTATAGTCTATACTATACTGTAGTCTATTGTATACTATCTATACTATACTATACTATGCTATATAATATACTATAGTCTATACTGTAGTCTATTGTATACTATCTATACTATACTATACTATACAATATACTATAGTCTATACTATACTGTAGGTCTATTGTATACTATCTATCTATACTATATACTATAGTCTATACTATACTGTAGTCTATTGTATACTATCTATACATATACTATACTACATTATACTATAGTCTATACATACTGTAGTCTATTGTATACTATCTATACTATACTATACTATATAATATACTATAGTCTATACTATACTGTAGTCTATTGTATACTATCTATACTATACTATATACTATAGTCTATACTATACTGTAGTCTATTGTATACTATCTATACTATACTATATACTATAGTCTATACTATACTGTAGTCTATTGTATACTATCTATACTATACTATACTATACAATATACTATAGTCTATACTATACTGTAGTCTATTGTATACTATCTATACTATACTATACGATAATATAAATACTAGTCATACTATACTGTAGTCTATTGTATACTATCTATACTATACTATACTATACATATACTATAGTCTATACTATACTGTAGTCTATTGTATACTATCTATACTATACTACTATACAATATACTATAGTCTATACTATACTGTAGTCTATTGTATACTATCTATACTATACTATACTATACAATATACTATAGTCTATACTATACTGTAGTCTATTGTATACTATCTATACTATACTATACTATATAATATACTATAGTCTATACTATACTGTAGTCTATTGTATACTATCTATACTATACTATATACTATAGTCTATACTATACTGTAGTCTATTGTATACTATCTATACTATACTATACTATATAATATACTATAGTCTATACTATACTGTACTCTATTGTATACTATCTATACTATACTATACTATACTATATAATATACTATAGTCTATACTATACTGTAGTATATTGTATACTATCTATACTATACTATACTATATAATATACTATAGTCTATACTATACTGTAGTCTATTGTATACTATCTATACTATACTATACTATACTATATAATATACTATAGTCTATACTATACTGTAGTCTATTGTTATACTATATATACCTATACTATATACTATAGTCTATACTATACTGTAGTCTATTGTATACTATCTATACTATACTATACTATATAATTATACTATAGTCTATACTATACTGTAGTCTATTGTATACTATCTATACTATACTATACTATACTATATAATATACTATAGTCTATACTGTAGTCTATTGTATACTATCTATACTATACTATACTATACTATATACTATAGTCTATACTATACTGTAGTCTATTGTATACTATCTATACTATAGTCTATACTATCTATACTATACTATACTATATAATATACTATAGTCTATACTGTAGTCTATTGTATACTATCTATACTATACTATACTATATACTATAGTCTATACTATACTGTAGTCTATTGTATACTATCTATACTATACTATATACTATAGTCTATACTATACTGTAGTCTATTGTATACTATCTATACTATACTATACTATATAATATACTATAGTCTATACTATACTGTAGTCTATTGTATACTATCTATACTATACTATACTATACTATATAATATACTATAGTCTATACTATACTGTAGTCTATTGTATACTATCTATACTATACTATACTATACTATATACTATAGTCTATTACTATACTGTAGTCTATTGTATACTATCTATACTATACTATACTATATAATATACTATAGTCTATACTGTAGTCTATTGTATACTATCTATACTATACTATACTATATACTATAGTCTATACTATACTGTAGTCTATTGTATACTATCTATACTATACTATACTATATAATATACTATAGTCTATACTATACTGTAGTCTATTGTATACTATCTATACTATACTATACTATACTATATAATATACTATAGTCTATACTATACTGTAGTCTATTGTATACTATCTATACTATACTATACTATACTATATACTATAGTCTATACTATACTGTAGTCTATTGTATACTATCTATACTATAGTCTATACTATCTATACTATACTATGGTCTATACTATACTATAAAATATACTGTACTATATTCCGTACTATCTGTACGATAGCCTATACTATAGTCTATACTATACTATAAAATACTATACTATATTCTATACTATTTATACTATAGTCTATACTATAGTTTATACTATAGTCTATACTATACTACAGTCTATTCTATACTATCTATACTATAGTCCATACTATACTATACTATAGTCTATACTATACTATAAAATACTATACTATAGTCTATTCTATACTATACTATACTATAGTCTATACTATACTAGTCTATTCTATACTATCTATACTATAGTCTATACTATACTATACTATACTATAGTCTATACTATACTATACTATACACTATCCTATAAAATACTATACTATACTGACTTAAGCCTGGCTGTATCTCTTGCCTTTGTCTTTACTCACTTTATTGATTTCTTCAACTATTCACTTTTATACAAGCTACATATCTTAAACAGCCTCTGATTGCTGGGACCATCTTTTTTTTTTAACTGTCCTGTCTCCTAGTAGCCGGATGTGGCACTGCATGCTGTAACTTAGTGCCCAGGAAGCTGAGACAGAATTCTGAGTCTGAGGCAAATGTGTTGGTGTTGGCTGTCACCTTGATAGGATTTGGAATCGCCTGGGATGTAAGGCTCCAGCACACTTAAGGGATGAGTTAGAGGAGGCTACCCTCAGCTAGCCTCAGGACATGCCTCTGAGGGACTACCTAGATAAGGTTCCCTGAGGTGGGAAGGCCCACACTAATGGAGGCTGGCCCCATTCCATAGGTCCTGGACTGCGTTGAAAGGAGAAAGCTGAGCACAGCGTCATTGCTCTCTTGACTGTGGACCCAACGTGACTACTTGCTTCCAGCTCCTGTCACCCTGACTTCCCACCACGACTGTATCCTTAAACTGTGAACCAAAATTAGCCCCTCAAGTTGTTTTTGTTGAATATTTTATCACAGCAACAAGAAAAGTAACTAAGACAGCAACTTGGATGTTCTTGTCTTCAACCTCGTTATTCTAATTCTGAAGGTATTATTTATACTAGAAGGTTCAGGCTATGGACCAGTTAGATGGCTCAAATGGGTAAATGCCCTTACTGAGAAAGCCCAGAATCTACCAAAGGTGGCAGGAAAGAACTAACTCCATAGGGTTGTTCTGTGATCTCAACTTTTGTGTTGTAACACTCCCCCATCCTCCACCCCTGTCCTCTGGCTCTATGTAGTATCAGCATGCCAAGTTTTACAAGCACATCACAGTTTCTCACACTGGTATGCTTCTACTGTGGATTCTAACTTTTCCCTCCCCACCTTAAATGTCATGCCGGTCAAATGACATGGCACAATGAGGTATCCTGGGCTTAAGGTAAAGACAGAGGAGAAAGAGACACAGATTGGGCATCACTTACCCTAGTGGGATTTATTATGAGAGAGCAGTAACGGCTTCATTTTTCTGTTTCCAGCTTCAAATAGTCAGTGCAGCTCCAGGGTGACATACAGGCAGGAGTACATATTCTCCAAAAGCTTTTCATCTCAAAGGACATGCATCTCGCTAGGTGTGGTGGTCCAAGCCTGTAATCCCAGCAGTTGGGAGTTGGAGTTCAACCTGAGCCATATAACGAGTTCAAGGGCAACATGGGCTATGTAACAAGACACAGACGCAAAAATGAATGTGTTTAATCCCAGTGTCCATAAGGAGGATGCCAGTGGATCTGTCTGAGTTTCGGGCCAGCTATGACTACACTGTGAGACCCTGGCTAAAAAAAAAAAAAAAAAAAAAAAAAAAGAAACACAAAAACAACAACAAAAACCAAGCAGATGAAGGCAAACAACAGCTAAACCAGCCCCTCCCCCACAAACATATATCAACATGATCCCAAAACAACCAAAACCCAAATTAGATACAGCTAAAGAAAAGATGGGGGCAAAAGGCTTTTTGTTGTTGTTGTTTTGCTTGCTTTTTATATTACATGAGCTCTTTCAACGAAGATGGCTTCTTCTTGTTATCTAAGTATTTATTCCAGAGGAATGGATTCAGATTCCTTATGTAAAATGGCAGAGATTTGCATATTTTCCCATATATTTTAAACTCTTGGCTTACCTAGAATCTCTGATAACTACACAGTACTTCGAGTACTCAGAGCAGGGCCTCTTAGAACTTTCTAGAATTATCGTCTTTTTAACCCCTGTTAGTTTTGAACTATGATCTGCAGCTGGTGGTGGTTCCTCTATAAATGTGGAATCAACAGATGTGGAGCACCAAACGTAGTGCAGTTTTCTGATAGATACTTTTCTTTCACGGATTCAGGTGAATGTGGGAGAGCACAGGCGAGCCTGGCACATGGACTGTTTCATGTGTAATCAGACTGAGCATCTGGGAGTTGGGGGACCCCTAGAAGAAGGAACGTTGTTAATGGCAGTAACAGGCAATTTGAGATCCTGAGACAAAGCAGTCCAGGGGTTCTGCCTCAATATTTTCTCACAGCCTTCACATTTCTAAGTTTTCCTAAGCAAATAAGTATATTTGTAATTCAAGTTCCTACTTTCATTTGTTGTCAAACTAGAAAGCCTGATGAATGTGAGGTGACAAGTGTCCGAGCAAAGACAGAGAGATGTTCAATGATGACACTTCAGAGGAGTAAATGAAATATTTCTATGAGAATTCATCTAATTTGGGCTCAAGAAATCCAAATAGAGAACACTTATCAAGACAAGAGGGTAAAATTTAGTACTTTAATTTATAGAATATTACAAATAACAGTATCACATGGATTTGAAGAAGTGAGTTCCAAGACAGACGGGGCTGACAGTGAGCCTAATCTCAGGGTTGAGCGAGATCACTGACGTTCTAGAGAACACGACACCTCTTAGAGTCATGTTAAGTGTGTGATGCAGAACTGGGGATTCAGTCCAGTGCAGAAGGCTGGCCTAGCAAGCCTGAGGCGCAGCACTGGATCCCCGGCATCCCATTCAGCCAGGTACATGATACTTTGATTACTACTGGTTTAGAGAAACAGAAGTTAACTTTCCATTTTCAAGAGCCAGCGTGCCGTCATCCGTGAGGTCCTGCAGTTGAATAACAGGAAACTGCACTTGTTTCTCCAGCCATTTGGCAACTGTCAGAAGCTGCTGGTCACAAAACGCACGTCCAATTAACTGCAGTCCTATTGGCAACCCTTGTTTTGAGAGGGCCACAGGGACATTCACTGCAGGCAAGCCTGAGGAAGAAAAAGAGCCATCAGCCGAACCCTTCTCCCTGTGCTTATGAAGAGAATAAAACTTAAAACAAACTACCATAGCCGGATGTGGTGGCACACACCTTTAAACTCAGCACTCAGAGGCAGAGGCAGGTGGATCTCTGTGAGTTTGAGGTCAGCCTGGTCTACATAGTGAGTTCCAGGACAGCCAGGGCTATGCAGATAAGCCCCATCTCAAAAAGAAAAAGAAATAAATAAAGAAAAGACCTCCTCTCCCCCAAACTATGACAATAATATCTCCATCTTTTTGCACCATGCTTTATCCATATAATAATTTATATGGAATCACTGTATATCAGTTCACAGAAACCACTATTTCCTCCTTATAGCTGCATTCTAATACTTGTGGCTTTACTGTAACTTACCCAACCAGTCTTCTACAATGGGGCATTTGTGCAGTGTTCAGTGCTTAGCTATTTTACACAGCGTCACAGTGCACAGTATCTTGGATACACACTTTCTGCCATTCTTGAATTTCTTGAATAAAGCATGATTATTTCACAAAATGATAATTGGCTATGTAATTTAAAAAATTTCCCTGAAGGAAGCTCTGTCCGTTTGAATTCCCACCAGCAAATCGAGAGCTGCCTGTCTTACAGCCTGTGGTTACAATGATGAACTTGTCAATCCACTAGGTAAGAAATCGCTCACAGCAGTCATGATTCTAGGTTTGGGGCACAAAAGGACAAGCCCCTGAAACACCTGCTGTGCTGTACAAACTTAAAGGCAGTCAGGTGTAAAGGACACGTGTAACTCGGTAAGTTTAGACAATCTGAACATCAAAAACAGTAATAACAGAATCACTTGTAATATATTGCTTTTTTTTTCTTTTGAAAAGGAAAACTCATTTAGAGAAGGCTTCTAGTTAATAAATGAAGGAGTAGGCCGGGCGTGGTGGCACACGCCTTTAATCCCAGGACTCGGGAGGCAGAGTCAGGCGGATAGCTGTGAGTTCGAGGCCAGCCTGGTCTACAAAGGGAGTCCAGGACAGCCAAGGCTACACAGAGAAACCCTGTCTCAAAAAAACAATCAACAACAACAACAACAAAAAAAAACTAAAAAAACAAAACAAACAAAAAAGGGAGTGACAGAAAAATCAACATTTTGTACTTTTCAGGATAATAACTCAAGAATTATCAATGGATGATAAAATAGGGTTCCAGGTTATCGGGGAATGAAATAGTCATGTAACCTCAAAGTACCATTTGAAGGAAGATCTTGAGTGAAAGGGGGTTGGAGGCCACAGGTGATGCAAAGGGGAAGGAGACTAAGAGGAGGGAGGCTGGGGGGAGGGGTGATAAGAGGGGGTGGGGAAGGGAAACTAACATAAAGATGCTTGGAAAGCACATGGAAGCCTACCGCTCTGTAAACTTCCTAATGATGTGCATCCATGGGAAGGTTTAAATGCAGTTACTCTTAATGCAGGACAGTGCTCCTCCCAGAAGCCAGACTGCCAATCAAAAGGCCTGTGCCAACTGTAGCATACTTTCCTTTGAACGGTTGGTCAGGATTGTGGTGTCCGAAGGAAACCCCAAAACAATGCAGGCTGTTGCCATTGCTTTTTATTTCCAAGCAAAACTGGATAATAAAGACCTTATAGCTGAAGACACCACACACACTGGTCACAGTATGAAAATGTCAAAGAATAAAAAAACCAAAAAATTGTATGTATGTATGTGTGTGTGTGTATGCATGCATGCATGTATCTTCATTCAACAATGTACTGGTTCATTTTATGTTGACTTGTCACAAGCTAGGGTCATCAGAGAAGGCAGTCTCAATTGAGAAAATGCCTCCACAAGTCCTGGCTATAGGCAAGCCTGTAGGGCATTTTCTCAATTAGTGATAAGTGGGGGAGGCCCAGCCCACAGTGAGCAGTGGTCCTGGGTTCTACAAGAAAGCAGGCTGAGCAAGCCAGTAAGCAGTACCCCTCTATGGCCTCTGCTTAGGAATGATCTGGCAGCTATCTTCTTTTCTGTGTGTGTGTGTGTGTGTGTCTGTGTCTGTGTGTGCACACACATATACATATATGTCAAGACAAGCTCAGTGTTGGCCCCTGCCTCGCTCTGGGCCTGCGACAAGGGCTCTTGCTCACTGTGGCGTATGTCAGTGACTTCCAGGAGTCTCCTCTCCACCTCCCATTGGGTGCACTGGGCCACAGATGCACACTGCTGCACCTGGCTTTGCTTGGGTGCTGGGGTTCTGAATTCTGACCTCCCATTGGGCGCACTGGGCCACAGATGCACACTGCTGCACCTGGCTTCGTGTGGGTGCTGGGGTTCTGAACTCTGGTCCTTGTGTTTATGCAGCAAGTGCTCTACCCACTGAGCCACCTCCCCAGCCCCATGAGCCATCTTCCTAAGCCAACAACCTAGTTTCCCAAAGTGGGGAAACTAGCTTCCTGCTAAAATGTTTATTTGACTCAATTACAAGGGAGCAGTCAGGAAATCAAGCATGGAAGAAGGTGCCTTTTAGGAGAAAATATGTAAAAGGTGGGGACTTCCCAGAGAGACTGGGTGGCTGGGGAAAGTGGTCAGCAGGCTTCCTTTTCTATGTAAAAGAACTTTAGCTTAACATAGAAAAACAGGCTTATGACATGTGTCATTAACTTTGCCTTTCCCTTCAGCTGTTCCTCCCTGACCCCAGTGAAGCAACCCCCACCCCTAACCCCACAATGCCATCTAAGCAACCGAACCTGAACCCCATATCCAGCAAGCATGCCTTTGAAAGAGAATCAAGACACCGGCATAAGAAAAGCTTAGAGCATTTGCTGCCAGCTGACCTACACTACAAGAAAGGCAGAGGGATGTCTTTAAACATGAAAGAAGTAATGAAAGGAAAACCTGGGTCCTTCAGGACGAAGAGTAAAAGCAGAAAACAGAAGTGGGGTCAATTTAATAGTCTGCTGCCTGAAGTAAAGCCCAGGGTGGTTCTACAGACAGTAACAGACACACTGAGGTGATCACTGCAAAACTTAAAAGAAAGATCAGGAACAAAAGTAGGTATCAGAGCAAAATTAAAAGACATTTTGGCACTACGAGAAACTTTGACTCTGGACTATATTTAGATTATTTTGGGGGCTCATTAGTTTTCTCAGATGTGGCAGTGGAGCTGTGTTTAGGAGGAGAGTCTGTTCTCAGATTTGTGCTAAATTTACTCGCCTGTATAATGTCATGTCTGGAAGGTGTTTTTTAAGGGACCCGGCTAAGAACAGTGTGTGTTGGGGGGTGGGGTGGGGAGTGGGGGTATGTGTAGAAGGACAGAGAGAGAAGGAAGTTGATACAAGATATTAACAAGTGTGGATTCGGGTACGAGCTTGTCAGTGCTCACTCATTGAGAAAATGTATGTATACAGCATGCACGCACAGGCCACACACAGAGCCCCCTCCTGCCCCCTGCACCCCTTCCCCCCCACCCCAGTACTCCAGAAAGACAGAGCCTGTCTTTAGGAAACAATCCTGCTAGAGCCTGAATGGAAGACCAGAGAGTCTGTCTTGAACACTAGCGGAAACTACAACGACATTCTTTTCTTTTTTTTTTTTTTTTTTTGGTTTTTCGAGACAGGGTTTCTCTATGTAGCCTTGGATGTCCTGGACTCGCTTTGTAGACCAGGCTGGCCTCGAACTCACAGCAATCCGCCTGCCTCTGCCTCCCGAGTGCTGGGATTAAAGGCGTGCGCCACCACGCCCAGCTTTACGACGACATTCTTAAGGCATCTTCCTCACCAGCCATATTTACAGCCTGTGTGAAAATGTCATCCTGGGCACTGCGCGTTCTGTTGTCTTCTTTGATGAACTCCACGTATGGCACTGCCTCACTCAGGGTGGTGGGGGTGAGCAGGATGTCTACTCCAGAGTCAAACACATCCACGAAGTCCTTCATAATGAGACGCCTCACCTTCTGCGCTTTGACGAAATAATTCTCATAATTTCTGTGGAGAAATGCAAAGATATCTTGAAGGGTTTCTGTTGCTGTTTTGTTTTTTTAAGGCAATTCTCTTATATTAGGCTCCTAAAGAACCATTCCTCAGCTTTATGACCAGGGACCACCAAGACTATTATTATAATTTATTTACTGTGTGGGAGAGGAATGGAACGGCTCAGTAGAGGTCTGAGGACAAGCAGGCAGCGTCACCTCCTCCCTTCCATAATGTGCGTCATAGTCAGAAGTTAAACTTGGGTCACCAATGAGGCTTGGTGGCAAATGCCTTTACTTACTGAGCCTTCTTCTTGGTCAATCACTATTTTATTTTTGAGGCAGGGTCTCACTATGCAGCATGGCTGGCCTAGAACTCACTTACGCAGACCTTAGCTAGTGCTGGCATTACAGACCTGACCACCACATCCGGCAGTACACAATTAAGATTCTTTGATTTGGGGGCTGGAGAGATGGCTCAGAGGTTAAGAGCACTGACTGCTCTTCCAGAGGTCCTGAGTTTAATTCCCAGCAACCACATGGTGGTTCACAATAACCTATAATGTGATCTGATGCCCTCTTCTAGCCTGCAGGTGTACATGCAGGCAGAGCACTGTATACATAATAATAAATAAAGAAATCTTAAAATAAAAGAAAAAAAAAGATTCTTTGATTGGTTCTACAAGACAGGGTCTCTCTGTGTAACCCTGGCTGTCCTGGAACTCACTCTGTAGACCAGGCTGTCCTTTAACTAAGAGGTTCGCCTGCCTCTGCCTCCCGAGTGCTGGGATTTCAGGTGTGTGCCACCATACCTGGCTGATTCCTAACAACTTATAAAGATGGATTTTACTCAATTGTACTGTTATTCTGAAAGTTTATCACTGGAATTTATTCATTAGAATTCACTACTAAATGCAATTCTACCAAATAACCACAAAATCAAACTGTCCAGTGGGGCTATCACTAAGTCAGAGCATTTATTTTGGGGTGAGGTACACGGTGATAAAGTTACTTTTAGGTACTGTAGATAAAACTTGGGTCTCGAGGGCTTTTGCACCTCTCTATCCTCACGTCTCAGTCTATCTACAGTGTAGCATGACTGGCTGGCCTCACATCCGCCTGCATCAACAACAGGAAGCTGAGCAGCCTCATCATCAACAACAGGAAGCTGACTGGCCTCACGTCCTCCTGCATCAACAACAGTAAGCAGTCCTGGGAGCAGGTCCCATCAAGAGAAACATGGAAGCATGCCGGGGTGCAGTTCTGCATTTTATGAGCAGTCTAGGAGGGCGGAGATAAAATTAAAGGGAGTTCCAAGACTATTAGCAGATTAGGGGAGAGCCAGACACAGACGTAACCATGAGTCAATGCTACAGAGAGAGGGAGGAGAAAACTCCTCACGGCTCCCAAACCTGCTTTAACAGCTTAGGCTCCTCAAGTGTAAATCTGGACACGACAACTCCAGTCCCAGAACCAAATAAAGAAAGAGAAAAATGTGATTTTTTTTCTTTTATTTTTTTTAACGCTACGGAAACATCACGCATCTTTCCTGCACCATTTGACTACGGAGCTCTACAGAGCTACAGATGCAGGCGTGGTGGCTGTGGCTGGGAGGAGCTGGCTCTGAGGATCGTGTGCTGCAGAGAAGCAGCTTTGTAAAAGTAACTTTTATTATCCTGGCTCAATTGTTGTCTGGGAGGCTTACTGCCTCCTTCTGCTGGCCTAGGCCTAGTCCTGGAAGCTTCTAGCCGCTGTACAATCTGACCTAGGCCTAGAATGTTTTCAGCCTCTGAGACTTGCTGCTTAATAAGCTCACCCTTACTTGTTCTTTCTGAGCTCTGGGCTGGCTGGCTCAACTCAGCTGTTCTGGCTCAAACTCTTCTCCCAGCTGACTTATTCAATCTGGCTTCTCTCTCTGCGCAGAATTGCTCTGCTTGGCCTCAAACTAACTCCAACAATGGTTTCTAATCTTCTGGTTTCTTCTCATTCGGTCTTCACCTGAGTTCTCTCTCTGCAACCCATCTCTCTATTACTGTCCTGGCAAAACTGCCTCCTCTGCAAAACTGTTTCTTAAGTAGCTTCCTTTTCCTCTCTCTTCTTGTCAGAGTTGGGCATATCCTATTCTGTCAAATCTTATCTGATTCGTCACCTTTTCTGCCACTCAGTTGGACATCACTTTCAAACATGGGTGCTTCCTTCTACAAACTAACTTTACCTTCATTTGGGATTAAAGGCATGTACCACCACACCTGGACCTAAGCTTTTCTTTACCTGATCACTTGCTCTATGCTAGGCTGGCCTTGAACTCAGATCTGTTTGCCTCTGCCTCCTGGATTAAAGGCATGTTTGTATCCCAGCTGGATCACACAGACCTAGAAGATCCTTGAATATGATCTATTGTCAGATCAGCCATGTTCTGAGTTAACATGTGCAAGTATTTATGGGATTTTGGCTGGGATTAGAAAAGATAGCTTAGGGGGTTAGTTTCTGCCAAGGTCCAGTGTATAGGCATATTGAAAAAAATCTAACAGGTTTCTGTGTCATCTATTTATGTCATAGTGGGTTAAATAATAACTGCTGCCTTAGTAATCATATGGATCAACATTAAATATTAATACTCCTTCAACACGCAGGTGTCCTCCTCTATTGCTCCCTGCAGATCCCAGTGACCTTCCTGTCTCCACCCTGTCAGATCCGGGGCTGTAACATGCACAGGACGCCCAGCCTGTTAGGAAGGAGCTGGGATGAGCTGGTCCTCATGACTACGCTCTTTACCAGTCAACTGTCTTCCCAGCTCCCTGGTCTTTATTGCTGGTGCTCCTTTGTTGTTGTTGCTGTTAATAGGATCTCACATCCCAGGCTAGCCTTGAACTCACTATGGACTTGAACTTCTGACCCTCCTGCCTCTGCTTCCGCAGCGATGGGGTTCCAGGCATTCGCTACCACAATACTTGTGCTGGGCATCAAACCTGGAGCCTCAGGCATCTAGGCACGTACTCTACTCGTTGAGCTAGTAGGTATTAGATATAAAAATTTTAAGGTTTTGAGAATAGCAAAAATTCTTTGATACAGGGAAAATTATTAAAGCAACTGTCTTACTCTTTTAATAAGAAAAAGTTTCCTGAGAGAATTCTTCCTCTCACCACGTCATTGAATCCCTCTTGTCTGGTTGCGGCATACATGGCTTCAGTGGACACATCAATGTCACACCTGTGTCCTGAGCACAAGAGAGAACCATTACTTGAGAAAGGACTAAAGGTTTGGCAGTAAAGCAGTCCTGTGACCAACATGGATCTCAGAGAGCTTTCCTGTCCAAGTTCTTCTTTATTTGTTTTGTGACTGACTGACCACTTAGTTATGAGGACTAGCCATAGAGAGATGAGAATAACCATGAGAAACCTTTATGTCATCCCTCCATTTGTCCATGCATACATCCAACTGTCCATCCATGCATGCATCTGTCCATCCATGCATGCATACATCCGACTGTCCCTCCATGCATACATCCAACTGTCCATCCATGCATGCATCTGTCCCTCCATGCATGTATGCATCTGACCGTCTCTCCATGCATGCATCTGACCATCCATCCATGCATGCATCTGACCATCCCTCCATGCATACACCTGTCCATCCCTCCATGCACTTTGATTGTCAGACTCTACATAGGATGGCCCGTGCACACAAAGACAATCCCTTCAAGATTTTTCCTTCAGTCCAAAGAACCAAACATAAAACAGAATATGTAAGCTCAATGCTAAAATAATAGAGGAAAAGACTGATTTACTTTCCCGGATCATTATACTGTCTAGCACGTGAACCTTTCAAATGTCTGAGGTATCTTAAGCAGCCAAAGCAGCCACTGTACCGTATTGTAGCCCATCAAATCTGGCCATGTTCGATGCCACCTCTGATGTGCACAGCACGTGATAGCAGACAATTGAGTAGCAGGTATGCGGCAGGGAGACTTCAATCACTTTGGCTCCCTCAGACTCAAAGAGGTCAGCAACTTGGGACCAGAGAGACCGTACTTCACTTGACAATTCTGGTACCAGATATTCCTTAGAGAAAACAAAACAAAATGCAGAAATTGGAAAGTCTAGATAGACTCATGAACATGTGTATAATAAAATCTTTGGCAGTACGCTAAAACGCTGACAACACAGCTGGTAGGTACCTAGGAAGCCGGGACTAGAACGTTGGTGGCATGTGAGCGGGCATAGTACTGAACAGCATTAGCTGACGTTAACTGTAAACTCGGTGGTCTGACGGGGACTCACGTCTGCTGTGCTTCCTATGTATCATGTGCCCTGCTGACACTCTTCAGAGGTTCTCTCAAGTTATGCTTTTCACAGCCATTACATGGGAATGGGCATCCCGCCGTTTATGGGTGAAAAGTCCTGAGAATCGGGAAGTGAGGCAGCACTCCCAGTGTTATACACCAACGCAGGGCCTTGGACTCTACTAGGTTCACTTCTAAAGCCTGGGTCTATCTTGTTCCTTAGAGAGGCACAGACAGTGCCTCTTGATGAACGTCCTTTTAGAAGTAGCACTTCTCTGTAGCAGGGGCATGTCTGTGGATGCTTTGATTCTGGGCTGTAGTGGTTAAGGGGTGCTTTGTCATAGGCGTACAGGCCAGGGATGCTGCTAAATGCCCTGTGATGCAAAGATGGTGTTCCACCACAGAACGAACCTTCTAGAATAAAATATCAATGGTGCCAAAATTAAGAAGTCTCATTCTGCAGGGTAACTTACCTTTCTAAAAGATCTCTAAGACATATTAAATATTACTATATTGTTGGCTAGGGTAATTGGCTAGGGTGGTACACACCTATAATTGTAGTGATTGAGAGACAGAGGCCAGAGGGTAAGTGAGTGGGAAGTCAGTCCGGGCTCAGCAGGTAGGAGCATCTACTTCACTCGAGCTTGGTTCCCAGCACCTACATCAGGCTCCTCACCAGCATCTGTAACTCCAGCTCCAGGAATCCGATGTCTCTGGGCTTCTCAGCCCTTCTACTCATACATACACACCCACCTGCAGGTACACATACCTACCTATGACTTTAAATAATAAAAGGGACTGGAGAGGTGGACCAGCCATTAAGAGCACTGGATATTCTTCCAAAGGGTGTGAGTTCGACTCCCGGCAACCATGTCAGACAGCTCACAACCATCAATAACTTCAGCTCCAGGGGATATGACACCCTCTCTATGGCCTCCACAGGCACAACGTACACAACGTACACGGGGCACCAACACACACACACACACACACACACACACACACACACACACACACACACACACTTTTAAATAAATTAAAATTTAAATAAAACCCCACAAAACCGGCATACACAGACACATAGGCACACACACAAGTTTGATTTTTTTAAACTTTAGAGTATCAGTAATTTTGTTACTCACATGTATAGATTATTAATTTCTATTGCCATAAGTATAATCTAAATGGTAATAATAAAAATAAATGCAATAACATTTAATGGGTCCTTACTAGAAAAGATATGCCTATGTCTTTTACACCAGGGATCAGCAAACTGTGACCACTGGCAAGATGTTATAGTTATCCACTTTTGAAAATAAAATTTTACTGGTACACAGACACATTTATTTACATATTGCCTATGGCTGCTTTTTCACTATGATGGATGAGTTAAAAAACCCAGATCTATCATCTACAAAATCCAAAACAGTGTCTCTTTCTTTCCAAGGAATACTTACAGACCCTTGTTTTATAGGATAATCATATTTAATCTTCACAGCTCTTAGGGTCTGTATTTTATCCTCCTTATTTTACAAATGGAGGCACTGGGCTTAGGGAGAAGTGGTCACATGGCCAACAAAAGTGGCAGTATAGAGATTCAAAACCCACCAGTTTGCCTCCTAAATCTGCCCTCTGCATTTGCCTCGCCAAAGGAGGTTACCTTTGGAATTCCTACACACAGTCTGCTCACATCCACCAGGCTGGGAATCACGAATGGCTTCCCAGGGTCTTGCACGGTGGTAGAGTCTTTGGGGTCATGGCCAGCCAGTACACCTGCAAGGAGAAATCCTTATGTGTGACGGACATAATGTTTTATGGTGAGACTTTTGAGTAATATGTAACGACAGAAATACCTAACACAACTGCTGTATCATCCACACATCTGGTCAAGATCCCTGGCACATCCATCGAGTTCACCAGGGGAATGAGGCCATGGCGGGAAACTAAGCCATAAGTTGGTTTGAAGCCGATGACCCCACAGTGGGCAGCAGGATTCCTGGTGGACCCACCAGTGTCCGATCCTAGAGCCCTGGGAGGGAAAGAGAATTCTTTTTAGAGAAATGACATTCTTTTAGCTGCATTTAGAATCCACCATATAATCATATAGGGCAATCTATGCTCATTTCAAAGGATTCATATGGTATAGAAAAGCACAAGGACTCAGCAACAAACACTATTAGCATTTTGGCAGACTCGGTCCTCCCTCCTGCCTCTGTCTCCTGAGTGCTGGGACTGTAGGCATGTACCACTATGCCTGGCTTTATGACTGTTTTTTTAAAAAAATGTGTTTTTCTTTTTTGGAGAGCATCCTGTAATCCTAAATTTCCATCCTTGTTTGTTTGTTTATAATCACCTCTTGCTGCCATTAAAAAAAAAAGTTGAGACTACATGTAAATATTTTTAAAAATTCAAGTTAACAAAAGGCAGTATGCTTTCACAAACTCAACACTTTCCCCAGAAATCCAGATACCACTCCTCTGTGCTCCCACTTAGAATCATGGCTGGAGATGGGCCATAACTTACATAGGCAGCTACGTTGTTTTCATAGGGCTTGATACCTTCTAGCAAACCTTTGCTGCTAAGGAGCTTTATGCACACACTTCTGCTCACGTTTGACTGCATTTAAGTTTTTGGCTTCTAAGAAGCAGGGCTAATGAACAAAAGGTCTGTTTGTTATTATAAATTCTTAACCTGTATGATCAAAATACTTGTTGCAGATCAGGCCAATTTGTGTATTTACTTGTGGTGAACTATGTTTTAATGTTTCAGCATCATCACTGAGCTTTAAATTTTTTGAATAATCTGATTTAAAAAACACTTCTTAAATGTTCACTTTGAAAAACTTTATGAGCTAGAGAGATGGCTCAGAGGTTAAAAGCAAGCTAAGAGACCTCTGTTCTCTCAGTGGTCCTGAGTTCAATTCCCAGCAACCACATGGTGGCTCACAACCATCTATAATGTGATCTGCTACCCTCTTCTGGTCTGCAGGTGTCATAATAAAAAATAAATCTTAAAAAAAAAAAAGAAAGAAAAAAAGAAAAACTTTTCATTACCCAACACGCTGAATGCTCATTTCAAGCCTTGACACTTAGAGAATATGTGCTGTCCTTATTAAAAAACAACAACAACAACAAAACAACAACAACAAAGACTAAATAGGAAAAGTAACCTTAAGGACATTGTGATAACCAAAGCAAGGCAGTTACGAGCTGACAGATGTAGGACACACATGCAGGAAGTGCCAGGAACAGTCATCTCTACAGCGACAGTGAGGGGAAGGCTGCTGAAGCCTGGGGAGCGGGGCGGGGGGGGGGGGGGGGGGGGGGGGTTAATGGGTACTGAGTTTCAGGTTTCCCAAATGGAAGAATAAAAAAAAAAAAAGCTCTGCAGATTAAATGCAAAATTATGTATGCATATTTCAACACACCTGAAAATTTAAACAATTATTTAAAAACAAAACTGATGGGTAGTATATGCCTGATACAAAAGTTAAGGCATTTACAGTTGTATGATATAGAAGTAAAAATTCTCTTATTGCAGAACCCATAATAACCCTGTTGATCCAGACACCCCCATGCATGGCCGACACCCACGCCTAAGGAATAATTACTCCACAGGAGTTACATCTACCGCCCTTAGCTTGTTCTCACTAAATACACCTTGGACTTTCCACATCACTCTACACTGCCATGCCTCATTCTATGTGGCTCAAGATTGTCAGTGCAAGAGAGAGGCAAAGGCAGACCACTTTACAGTTTGGGTGCATCCAGTCTGAAGTGACTCTTGGTGGGTGGTTTTACTGATAAAAAATCTACCAATTATATTGAAAGTAAATGCCTTGAACTCAGAAACGGTCCTAACAATACCGTGCAACTTTCACTCCACAGAAGATGCAAATTATATTTCCTTCCTCACCAAGTCCATTTAAGCTACAAAACTCAGTGTGTTGCTTTCATAATTTTAAAAAGATGCTGTCTCTTATTAGCATTCACCGATGGCTGTGTAAAAGTAAAGCCTACATTTCCATAGGAATTATGTGTCAAAATGCCATCTCTTCAGAGCAGATTCAAAGAGATGAACACTGAGAAGGGGGACGAGGAAAAAAACGCACCTGATCCTGAACTTCTAACCTGTCAGAACTCTCATTAATATTAACGTAATGCTATAACACTCAGAGATAAATAAAATGCTTCTTCTTCTTAACAAGATTTCAGGAATATGAAAAAGAAACATCTGAGGAAACCATAACTCCACTGTCCTAAAATATATAAATAAATGTTTGGTTGCAATGTCTATGAGAAAGTATAATTTTAGTTTAATAACTAGAGAGGGAAAATACGTACAGATTGTGTTACTGAGAAAGCGGATTCAACTTACTTAAATTGAGACTGGTAAATAAATATTTATTTCCTATTCTTTAGGTGGTTAAGACATGTTTGACAGGTCAGACACCTGCCCATGCCCTCAGCACTCAGGAGCTGGAACAAGAGGATCGGAGGTTCTAGGCCACTGTCGGTTACACAGAGAGGCTGAGGTCAGCCTGGGCTGTGAGACCACACTTTCGGAGGCCAGCTCTCCCTAGATAAAAAATGAGATGCTTTGAGAGGAGGGACTTAAAACATGGCTGGCGGGCTCTGATCAACCCTGATGGACAATCAGCCCCTAGGAAGGCGGAAAACTCTGCTTCGTGAGACAATTTCAGTTGCGGATTTATGGAAACACCATTTAAATACCTTATTGATACACACCAAGGGATTTTTTTTTTTCTTTTTATAGAGATTTTCTGAAGGCTAAGTCGCCAAGACCAGCTCAGCAGCAACAAACCAGAGCACTCTCAATCACATGGCGAACGGATGCCAGAGTAAATTATTGAAAAGTAAGATTCACGAAGTCTGCTCATGGTCAATGTTTTATTTGGTAAGATCCGCAAAGCCACGCTTTCAAAGAACCAGCGACTACAGAAGACAAACTAAAGTGTTACTTTAAGTTATGTGTTAATGCATGAAGTTCACATTGTGGGCTAAAGTTGAGCATGCCTGGACATCACTTCAATATACCTCTGAACACAAACGGCTCCCCAAAAGAACTACAAATGCTGGGGTCTGAGTCCCTAGTCTGCTCGGCCTTGCATGTAGTGTGCACGTGCATGCTTGGCTTTGCACGTAGTATACATGTGCATGCTCGGCTTTGCATGTAGTGTGCATGTGTATTTGGGTTTAGAGCAGACAGAAAGCATCTTACGCAAAGCACGTGAACGCTGCCACTGCGGCCGCACTGCCGCCCGAGCTCCCTCCAGTGATCAGCCAGTGCGATGCGTCCTGCTGGTCACGCTGCCTCCTCTCTCTGTACTGCTTTGAATAACTCCAGGGGTTTTTAACTGGTCCAAACACACCATCTGTGCTTCCAGATCTGAGGCAGAGAAGCAAAGCAGTGCCTTAGAAAATGAAACTTCATTTTATGTCCCCAGGAACACTCAGGGAACTTTCTGCAGGCCATGGTAGCGTGAGCTGGAAAAGGCTGAGGTGGCTCACGCACAGCTCTTAGGCAGCTCAGGAGTGTGGCATCCCAGCTGATTGTCTATGTCAGTCAACGATGACGTCCCTTGTCAGCTAAGATCTTTCAGTTGAAAAGAGTCACAAGCGTCCAGACAATTAGGAAATCTTTTAAAGAATCTCCCTCTTAGTCAGAAGTTTCAAGAAAAGCATTGGGTGAGGTAGCTCACATCTGCCATCTTGGCACTTAGTTGGCTGGGCAGGAAGATTTCTATGAATTCAGGCAAGCCTGGGCTAGAGTGAAACCTGTCTCAAAAACCAAAACCCAAAGCAAAACAAACAAACAAACAAGAAAAAAAAAAAAAAAAGAAAAAGGAAAGAAAAAAGAAAACCAGACTTAAAGCCGGGCGGTGGTGGCGCAGCCTTTAATCCTAGCATTTGGGAGGCAGAGGCAGGCAGATCGCTGTGAGTTCGAGGCCAGCCTGGTCTACAAAGTGGGTCAGGACAGACAAGGCTACACAGAGAAACCCTGTCTCAAAAAAAAAAAAAAAAAAAAAAGCCAGATTTGGTCACATGCCTGTCACCTCTGCATTTTAGGTAGAGTGGGTATAGACAGGCAGATCCCAGGGCTTTGCTGGCCAGCCACTCCGGCCTAAAAAACAAACTTAAGGGTCACTAAAATACTGTAAAGGAAGGAAGATGAAATATGTTAGAAAAAGACAGCTAATGCCGCTGCATGTGCTGCAAGGGTAGATGTCCCACAAACCTATGCATATCACACACACACACACACACACACACACACACAGAGAGAGAGAGAGAGAGAGAGAGAGAGAGAGAGAGAGAGAGAGAGAGGAGACAACCACCAAGTGGAATGTTTTTTTCTAAATATTTCAAATTTTATTCTCAGGATGAACTGAGAGCACTTTACTTAGATGTATGTTTTGGTAGCTGTGTACTTACACAGGCTTCACTGGTCACATGCTGTGTACTTTTCCTTTACCAGTTAAAGACAGTGGGTTAATTCCAGTTTGGGGTAATTATGGACAAACCACCAGAGACTGTTCTGACCAGGTCCTATCCAGCACTGTGTACAAATAAAAGTCCTGTGTCGTGGATAAAGGACTGAAACTATTGGGCCACATGGCGAGCACAGGTCTGACTGTAAGACTCTAGCAGCCAGGTCCAGGGGTGCGCACCTGTAGTCCCAGCACTGGGAGGCTGAGGCAGAAGGACAGCGAGTTTGAGGTCAGCTTGGGCAACACTGATGCCTTGTTGGAGATACAGACAGTGTTTCTGAAAGAGCCATATAGTTTGCATTTCTGAGCTGCAACATATAAGAAATACAGTTTTGCCGGGGGTGGTGGTGCATATCTTTAATCCCAGCACTCAGGAGGCAGAAGCAGGTGGATCGCTGTGAGTTCGAGGCCAGCCTGGTCTACAAAGTGAGTCCAGGACAGCCAAGGCTACACAGAGAAACCCTGTCTTGAAAAACAAAAACAAAACAAAACAAAACAAAAAAATTGTAAAACTGGGAAAATGGCTCAGTGGCTCAGAGTGCTTCCTGTTCTTCCAGGACTAGCGTTCAGTTCCCAGCATCCACACCAGGCAGCTCATAACCACCCACAAGTCCTGCTCCAGGGGATCTAACATCCTCTTTGGCCTCCATGAGTACCCCCATACATATGGCACATATATAAATAATATATCTTTTTAAAAATTCTTAAGGGTTTGGCCCTGGGTATGTCCTCCATGCTCCCAGAATGGCCCTCTCAGAAGTATACAAGCAGCTCAAATTGGGCCCAATGGCTAGTGAAAGCGAAGAAAAGAGAGAGAAGGCGGGAAGTTGTGGAGGTAGGGAAGGGGGGTGGAGGTAGGGAAGGGGGGTGGAGGTAGGGAAGGGGGTGGAGGTAGGGAAGGGGGTGGAGGTAGGGAAGGGGGGGAGGTAGGGAAGGGGTGGATGTAGGAAGGGGGTGGAGGTAGGGAAGGGGGTGGAGGTAGGAAGGGGGGTGGAGGGTAGGGAAGGGGGGTGGAGGTAGGGAAGGGGGTGGAGGTAGGGAAGGGTGGTGGAGGTAGGAAGGGGGTGGAGGTCGGGAAGGGGGTGGAGGTAGGGAAGGGGGTGGAGGTAGGGAAGGGGGGGAGGTAGGGAAGGGGGTGGAGGTAGGGAAGGGGGTGGAGGTAGGGAAGGGGGTGAGGGTAGGGAAGGGGGTGGAGGTAGGGAAGGTGGGAGGGGTGGAGGTAGGAAGGGGGTGGAGGTAGGGAAGGGGGGTGGAGGTAGGGAAGGGGGTGGAGGTAGGAAGGGGGTGGAGGTAGGGAAGGGGGTGGAGGTCGGGAAGGGGGTGGAGGTAGGGAAGGGGGTGGAGGTAGGGAAGGGGGTGGAGGTAGGGAAGGGGGGGGTAGGTAGGGAAGGGGGGAGGTAGGATAGGGAAGGGGGTGGAGGTTAGGGAAGGGGGTGGAGGTAGGGAAGGGGGTGGAGGTAGGGAAGGGGGTGGAGGTAGGGAAGGGGGTGGTGGAGGTAGGGAGGGGTGAGGTAGGGAAGGGGGTGGAGGTAGGGAAGGGGGGTGGAGGTAGGGAAGGGGGTGGAGGTAGGGAAGGGGGGGAGGTAGGGAAGGGGGGGTGGAGGTAGGGAAGGGGGGTGGAGGTAGGGAAGGGGGTGGAGGTAGGGAAGGGGGTGGAGGTAGGGAAGGGGGGTGGAGGTAGGGAAGGGGTGGAGGTCGGAGGGGGTGGAGGTAGGGAAGGGGGTGGAGGTAGGGAAGGGGGTGGAGTAGGGAAGGGGGTGGAGGTAGGGAAGGGGGTGAGGTAGGGAAGGGGGGGGTGGGGGTGGGGTGGAGGTAGGGAAGGGGGTGGAGGTAGGGAAGGGGGTTGGAGTAGGGAAGGGGGGTGGAGGTAGGGAAGGGGGTGAGGTGGAGGTAGGGAAGGGGGGTGGCGGTAGGGAAGGGGGTGGAGGTAGGGAAGGGGGGTGGAGGTGGTAGGGAAGGGGTGGTGGAGGTAGGGAAGGGGGTGGAGGTAGGAAGGGGGTGGAGGTAGGGAAGGGGTGGAGGTAGGGAAGGGGGTGGAGGTAGGAGGGGGTGGAGGTAGGGAAGGGGGTGGAGGTAGGGAAGGGGGTGGAGGTAGGGAAGGGGGTGGAGGCAGGGAAGGGGGGTGGATCGTGATCTGAGAGGGTTTAGGGGGAGGAATGGGGGCATGATATGATGAAAATTCATTGTAAGAAACTCTCAAGGAGTTAAGAAAATACTAACAATTATAACTCTAAAATTAAAAGGTTAAAGAGTCAACAAAAAGTGGCCCCGTGCTAGGAATGAGAAGGCGCAGTTGGGAGTGGTGCAGGGCACTGCTCATAGACTGAGAGTAGCCTGGGCTTGAAAGCATGGCGCACGGAGTTGGCCATCAGCATTTACTTCTGCTCCCATCTCTCCCACATAGTGGGGCAACCAGTTACGCATTCAGCTCAGCGAATGAAAATGTATCAATCCCCTACTATGTGACAGAAACTGCAAAGCACTGACTCAGCAGGCATGGGTTCATCAACACTATAACTGGCCGCAGTGGGGGTTAAGTATGGACCCAAAAACCTGGGTTGAGTCTTGGAAGAGGTTGTGTGCTCTCTCAAGAATTTGGCATGGAGTGTAGCCACACAGTTGGCACACAGGAGAAGAGTGTGGTGAAGTCAGAAATGCCTGTGCCACCTCAGGCAAAGCTATGTGTTGTACCCGTTGAAAAAGATATTTATGAATCAAAGTAAGGGAGGTGCCCTTAGTTCAGGAGTTTTTGTTACTTGTTTCTCAATAAATACTTAAAGAAAATCAAGGTGAGGATGGCTCATTGAGTAAAAGTGTACACACACACACACACACACACACACACACACACACTTTTTAAATTGAGCTGTTTACTTTTCCATTGAGTTATATATGTATATATTTGGTTTTTTGAGACAGGGTTTCTCTGTGTAGCCTTGGCTGTCCTGGAACTCACTGTATAGATCAGGCTGGCCTCGAACTCGCAGAGGGCAGCCTGTCTCTGCCTCAGGGGTGCTGGGATTAGCGCTGCGCCATCACACCAACTGAAGCTCTCTGTTTTACATAGCAGTTCTTTCATCTTTTGGAACATTTTCCCTTTCATTTTGAAAGCAGCATATTTCAAAAGTTCATAGTTTTACTAAAGGCCAACCTTTCAGTTTCTAAAATAGATTTGTATTACTCTGTGTTCTAGCAAGAAAATTCTTACCTAAGTCAAGGCCACAAATGATTTTTTTTAAAATAGGTTTTCTAAATTTTATCATTTTAGTCTTTACATTCTTTGAGCTTTTACTGTGGAACATTTTCATACCATTTTCCAGTTTTTATGAAGACAGTTTCAATGGAAAGCTGTTGATTTAGGCGTGCTCACATTCCCTGGCTGTTAGATGTAGGTTATGATTTTTTAGCTAAGTGCTACAGGTCACGGTGTGTCCTCAAACACCCACGCTGGAGACATAGCATGGCTACTGCTTCCTCTTTGCCATGCTAATTTCGATCAGCTGAGAAATGAAAATATCCTAAAAACATTTTTAAAAATATTTCAAGCTTACTACCACGGATGAGCTCATTAAACATGTATCTACCAAGTACTCAGAGATCACAATCAACATGGGAGTCAAAGGGCTGTCGCTACAAAACGGGAGTGCGATTAAACAAACATTGTACACGGGAAAGGAATTATAAAGGGGGAAACCTTTTGGTGAGTGACTATTTTCCTCCCTCATTATCAGCAGCAAGGCAAGGCTGTCTGTTTTACATCTGCCTCCCCCTGCACATTTTAATTATTTGTATATATCTTTATATCTACGCACATTGAGTGCAGGTGACCATGGAAGGCAGAGGGGTGCTGGATCACCTGCAGCTGGCGTTATAGGTGTTTGGAGAGTCACTTGATATGGTTACTAAGAACTGAACTCAGGTCCCCTGCAGGAGCAGCGAGCACTCTTAACTGCTGAGCCACCTCCCCACCTCCCTACTCTACACTTTTTTCTTCAACACTGCATTAATGAGCTTGATTGGTTCAATAAGGCAGAATGTAGATTTTTTTAAAAAATAAGAAATAAAGCCAGAGGCAGTGGCGCATGCCTGTAATCCCAGCACTCAAGGAGGCAGAGGCAGGCTAAATTTATAAAAACAAACAAACAAACAACCTAGGAGAAACATATGTTATTTTGGTCTGGATAAGGATTACTGGAAGTATTAATAGATCAACATAAATCATGAAGGAAAAAAAGGTGATGAGCCAGACTTCATCAAAATTAAAATTTCAACTCTTTAAAAAGCAGCTAGTCATTTACTTCAAGCCAAAACACTATGGATATAGCATTTATAGAACTTATGATTGTCACATGGTTCTCCCTGCTGTATGTAGTTTGTTTTATACATGTGAAATAAAATGAATGTATTTAAAACAAACAAACAAAAAAAAACAAATAAAGTTTAAAATATTAAAAAAAAAAAAAAAAGAAACAACGAATGGGAAGAAAATCCAAGTTGTGTTTCAAAACTAAGTAATGAGGCAGTTTATCCAATAAAGACATTCACCATTCTTTTGTTTTTCCACCAATGTGTTCATAATGTCTACTGGCTCTTGTTGGCATGTAGTTTTAGATAATAGCCCTGGTTCAATATTTGAAGGTACTGAAATGGCACTTTCTTGTAAGAAATAAACATTTTTAGAGGGGGGAAAAAAAGCAGTCAGTATTGTGGGTAACACTGATTATCAACGTGACAGGATCTAGAAACACAGAGGGGACAGCCTCAGGGCCTCTGAGTGTGTCTAGGCTGGGCTAACCACGGGAAGACACATGCTAACTGTGGGCAGCACGTGTTCCAACCATTCCATGTCTGAATAAAGAGGAAGCTGGCTGAGCAGCAGCATGCCTTGCCCTCTGCTTCCTGACTGCACAGGCGATGTGACCAGAGCCTCCAGCTCCCGACACCATGTCTTTCCTGCCGTGTATCCCCGCCCCCCAAACTGTAGACTAACACAAGCCCTTCTTTCCTTGAGGTGACTGTCAGTTATTTGTATCCCAGAGAGAAGTAACTGATACAAATGGAAGATGAAAAGACAAGCTAAGGACTTGGAGAACAGAGTTGCAAACCACCCATCTGAAACAGACTTGGATCTAAACTATATGCATAATATATGGGTCTAAACTATACGAATAAAACAGATTTACAGAAGATTTGGACAAACGTTCACTAAAGATTCATAAATGGCAACACACACACATGAAAGGACACTTAATGTCATTATCCACCAGGGAAAGACGTTCTAAAACCCAAACAGTATGTCTACAGACTTGTTAGGCAACTAAATAAAACTTCACACTGGGACAAACACGCTGATGCCAGAAACCTCAGCAGCAGCTGCAGACTTGGTTTAGCGGTTCAGAGCGTGTGGAGCAGGGTGCTCACCACCCACACAGGGCAGCTCAACTGCCTGCAACCCCAGCTCCAGGGGATTCAGTGACCTTGTGTGGCCTCCACAGGCACCTGCACATGTGTCATTCACTTACACACACACACACACACACACACACACACACACACACACACACACACACACACACAATAAAAGTAAGTATTTCAAAAAAGAATCTTCAAGAACCTTGCTACCTTCTGCTATCTACGTGCAATGGAATTAAAGGCACAGATCTTAAGTAAAAAGAGACGAAAGTTTCGTTTTACTTACCCCATAGCAAACTCATCTAAGTTTGTTTTCCCCATGAGTAGAGCTCCCTGGTCCAATAACTTCTGCACCACTGTAGCATTGTAAGGCGGTATATAACCTGAAGAGAAACATTTTTATTATATGAGAGAAAACAACAAATGGGGAAGCATGATCTTTTTTTTTTTTTAAGATGTATTTATTTATTAGGTATACAGTGTTTCGCCTGCATGTATACCTGCACACGAGAAGACCTCATTATAGGTGGTTGTGAGCCACCATGTGGTTGCTGGGAATTGAACTCAGGGCCTCTGGAAGAGAAGCCAGTGCTCTTAACCCTCTGAGCCATCTCTCCAGCCCCGGGAGGCATGATCTTAAACTTTAACTAAGCAATTGCTCTTGGGGTGTAAATTATTCCTGGTCTAAATAGCGGGCAGTGCTTCCTCCTAAGAGTTACTTTCTCTCCTGCCAACTGTCTCCTTTTCACACACACTCGTGACATCATCCACTGTGCTCTGACCTGAAACACCGACTTGAAGAGTACTGAAAACATTGGATGGTGACACAGACCCCCATGTCATTATGCTCTAAGTTTCCTACTTCTTGGGTAATGATATGTCATAGAATAATTTTTATGGATTTGGTTAGAAATAGGTCTTTATGTGCTGAGGAGGCAGAAGCAAGAGAATCTCTGTGATTTTTGAGGCCAGTCTAGACAACGTAGTAAATTCAGGCCAGTTTGGGCTACATGGTGAGATCCTGTCCTCCTCCTCTTCCTCCTCCTCCTCCTCTTCCCCCTCTTCTTCCTCCACCATCACCATCACCACTACCACAACCACCACCTCCACCACCATCACCACCACTACCACCACCCCCTACCACCATCACCACCACCACCACCACCATCATTATCACCACCTCCACCACCATCACCACCACCATCACCACCACCACCATCACCACCACCCACCACCATCACCACCACCCACCACCATCACCACCACCACCACCACCATCACCACAACCACCACCACCACCACCACCACAAACCACCACCATCACCCACCCACAGATTGAAACAACCCAAAAACCCCTCTAGCCCATATTCTCTATCCACCTACTGAAAGAGGGCTCAAAATGTTACTTGGGTAGGATTCTGAGTGCCTCTTCTTTCTCCACTTCCTTTTCCTATTAGGATCCAAATATTTTGCTAAACGTTCTTGATTTCAGCCTGATAGGCTAGAGAATAAGTCTAAGGATTACTCCACAGCTCTAAGAGATGGAGAAGTAGACTCTGATGGAACCGAGTGTCCTCAGGAGGAATGACGCCAGCCAGGACCAAGTCCTCCTGAAAAGGCTCCTCCATCGCCAGGGCTCGTTCATGCAGAGAGCCAATGCCTAAAGACTCCGTCTGCAATGAACAAGCAGCAAAGGGGCAATAGCCTATCCTAAGTACGTCGTGCAAGGTTGTAACTAATCTCAGGTTAGCCTGAGGCATCGGAATTCTATCTTAAGCTGAGGACCACCCATTTTTATAAAGTACTAATGCATGGTCAGTTAGTACTTACCTTTTAGCATATTTGATGCACATGTTGTCTCAATGCCAGATGTGCTGAAGTTGTCTTTTATAGCAACAGGAATTCCATCTAAGTCTCCAAGAGACTGACCTGCATTTAAAAGACACAAGGTGGGGACTAAGTAGGTACAGTGTTGGCACTACACGGCCTGAGTGCAGATCCCAGGACGGCCACATGACATATGCTTTCCTGTAACCTCAGTGCAGTGAGAGGTGGCGACAGATGGCCACTCTGGCTTGCTGGCCTCCAGCCTATCTGGAGGCTTAAGAGAATAAGGTGGAGACCAACAGACCAGGGCACCAAATACACACACACACACACACACACACACACACACAGAGAGAGAGAGAGAGAGAGAGAGAGAGAGAGAGAGAGAGAGAGAGAGAGAGGTCACAAGTTTGCGAGTTCACATTAGAAGAATGACGTAAGAGATAATTTTTTGGAATGCAACTTCAGAAATCAAGTTTGCAGTGGAAATTATTATAGCTGGGCACTATATAGCACTTTACAGTAAATGCCTCAGGGCAAGTTCTTTAAACATGGGATTATTTTAAGTTTAATGCTTTACTTACCGAAAGGTACTCCACACCCACTAAACTGCTCCCGGAGAGTTAGAAGAACGAAATACAACTGAACGCGATTGACATTTACCTTGCTTATACCTTTTCTCCGATGCTTCGGCTTGCTTTAAGGCCACCTCTTCTGATACAGTGATGTAGGCATTTAGACACTTGGTTTTCCTGATGAGGGAGAGACATTTCTGGCAGAGCTCTGTTGGTGTAACTTGGCCTTGTTTCAGTGCTGCAGAAACCTACAGTGTAGAAAATTCAAAACCCTCTTACAGGTTCCGTATAAGTCCAAGTCTCATATTGAGGGGGGCACAAGCAACAAAATGTAGAGGTGAGGCTCCATGCCCCTCTCCACTCCCCCATCCCTCCCACTCCCTCCACACACACACCCCCAACCCTCCACCTGGTCAGGGCAGTACTGACCAGCTAGAGGGTGGGCGTGGTGGGGAGCGATCTTCCGCGCTTCCTTGACTAATTTTGTCTCTTATTAGGCTTAGGCAAGCAACAACAACAGTTTAGGTGAGCCACCCAGGCCAGAGAGCAGCAGGTTCAGGAAGTAGCTTCCTGTAACCCAAGGAGTACACAGTGGAAAAAGAGTACCGTTTATGGTATTGAAAAAGATCTGTATATCTACTGGGGATTTCAGATAAGACACATTAGGTGTTCAGAAAAATGCTTGTGCATATGACAGACATGCACACATACGTATCTTATATAAACTCAGACTTTCTGCCTTTTTTGTGCATTAAGAACAAAGGGTTAAATGCAGGAGAAGCACACACACACACACACACACACACTTTAACATAATAAATATACAACTTTAAATGCCTGAGAAGTGAGCAGTGCCTACTGGGTGGCAGTGAGTGTTATTTGCCATGTCCAGCAGGAAGTAATAATAGCTAACTCACTGGTCAGAAAATGACAAGTACAAGAAGTCAAAGATGGTATCAAGCT